>NC_089771.1:1830677-1845677 GCF_040412425.1 Macrobrachium rosenbergii | reverse complement strand
CTCTGCATTTTTTTCACGTGTTAAATTCAGGAATTTTTTTGTATAATTCAAAAAGAAGGGTAATTTGAAAGTAAAGAAAAGTAATTTGAATATATAATAAATTAAACTAAAATATAACAGAAATTCAAAAAGATTGTTAAGCATATTTAAAATAACAACCCAACTCTTATAAAACAAGATTAAATACAGAAAATGATAAGAAAGAGTGACGAATGAGGAAATAAACAGACCGAATGGAGCCGAAACTGAGTGAAGCGTGATGAGAGGTGGGGACAGGGCAATGGAAGCTAAGATCGCAATAGGACGCGCAACAATATACAGGTTGGTTGAAGTGAAACAACGACATAAGACCGGAAGGAAAAACAGAAAGAGTAAGGGGAGAAGCAGAGGAATCCCAGGCACAGGCGATTTGCAATTCCTTTGAACCGGAATCCCATGTGTATTTGGCGCAGGTGGCTGCCAGGTCAAGACAGAATTGATTTCGAGGACAGTAAATCTACAGGGTCCGGATACATGCTGGAACACATTTTGTAGAAATGTGGACATGCTTCCCGTTAGAGTTCAGGGGTCAGGAAGCTGAATGAAATAGAATGTGTTGAATAAAATAGAATATTCAAGTCCTCGTGTTGAATTCTATTATCAACTCTGAAATACACGTCTGTTGAATTTACCAGTAAATTTTTTGGTAATCATTTTTCTTAGTTACTGTTTTGATACTATCTTTCGCCTCTTGAAATGAATATATGTTTTTTCTCCTTGTTTATGGATAAACTCATATCTCAGATGAGGCATCTGGGCCCTTTGAAGTTAGAAAAGGTATTTACACACCAAAGATATGTCTACAAAGATTTCATAGCTTTTGTATTATCATGCATTCCTCCTTTCAGGTATTTTCATTCTTTCTGATATTTTCGTGAACTGTATGTATGTCTATATACAAACACACACACACACACACACACACATATACACATACACATATATATATATATATATATATATATATATATATATATATATATATATATATATATATATATATATATATATATATATATATATATATATGAGAAATAGCTGAATCTCCTAGTATCAGTGTCTCTCATGATGAATTAAAAGTTAAAGAAACATTTTATTGAGTAAAATTTTATCCTTAAAGTAATTTCTGTCTTGATGAAATAAAATAAGAGAATATAAATTGGAAAGACACCGAACATCTGAAGTAGATTAAATATCGATTTTCACGCTGAAAGAGTTTTTATGTTTAAATGCCATTTTACGTTCTTAAAAAATTAAATTTTCTCTCTTGCAAAAATAGGAAAATTAATGTAATGTATTTTGTATGACGATCAAACTACGCCAAAAAGATATTGTTTTCTGTTGAAAATATAAAATTTATAAGGTTTTATCAAGCAACATCTATAAAACTCAGATTAATTCCTTTATAATTGTTTTCTGCTAATGGAACACAGAAAATTGAAGGCGATATTCACGAAAAAGGAAACTTTATTAATATTATGAATCTATATTCCTTAAGCTCGGCATGGTGTAACAAGTTTAAATCTGTCTGTCTATCTGTCTATCTTATCCATCCGTCTACCTGTCTGTCAGTGTCTGTCTTTAATATGCGGGGATACACATCTCTTGGCGTTATGTTGAATGGACGCGACATTCATGAGATTTGCATACAGAGTGGGAGAGCTGTAGGTTCTTCAGTGGGAGTTTCCTCAACAAATCTTCGGACGGCGTCTGTTGGCGATGCGGTTCTCCTTTCATGATTGCAAATGAACCTGCATTGTGTTGTTGCTGCCCCGATGCACGTGAGGGCTTGATTTGACGAATTCCTCGGGGAGGAGGGCTCAAGACACTCTGTGGGATTATGAGGAGTCTGCTGTGGTTAATCGCTTTCAAAGAGACGTTGTCAAAGGTGGATGTGAGATTCTACTGAATTTATTGTTTGGGAGTCGGGGAGGTTTAGATTCGATTCAGTGTTTGTCGGGTAGTCTTGGTGCCTGTTTAGCCTTGGATTTAACTACGTTGCTTTAGAGTAACTGCTAAGGAGAGATTTAATGCTTTTTTTTATAGCTGACTCTTTTAGTTGTAGCCTGCTGCTGGGTAGGGAGCTCATAACATCAGAAAACTCTCCAGCTATAGTCACTCCTGCCAATATGAAAATATTTATAAATTATTATTATTATTATTATTATTATTATTATTATTATTATTATTATTATTATTATTATTATTATTATTATTATTATTATTAAAAATGAAACCTGTTATATGGAACAAACGCACAGTGGCCATTGACTTGAATTTCAAGCTTCCAAAAATAGTGTTCATTAGGAAGAAGTAACAGTAGATAAAGGGAAATACAGAAAGAGGAGATTTCACTTATTAAAAGATAAAAATAATAAATTAATAAATTAACAAATGGATAAAAATGTATTAAAAAGCAAGGAGAATAGCATTATGGTAGTAATGCATTGCATCTTCGCTTGAACTTCTGAAGTTCTGCTTGCACGACATCCTCTGGGAGGCTGTGGATAATCGATCTAATACTATAAACAGAGGAAGCTAATAATACCAAATATAGCAAAAATAAGTCGGTGAAAGCTTCCTTTCAATAGACCATGACTCTGGAACGTTTCTAAGAAAATGTAATTGTAGAGAATCATAATATTCCTGCTTTTCTTTTCAGTATTAAGAGTTAAACGAAACACATAAAAAGAGCATTCCCAAAGTCCTTACTCGATGGTAGCAAGGAGGAACTAGTCTCCAAAGAGCCAAAGGAAGAACTAAGAAACTTTATAAGCCTGGTAGGGTCCCGCATGCACTAAGATGTACCTAAATTTGACTGCAGATCTTGTTTATTGTTTGGACATGAAAAAAAAAAAAAAATTGGTCTGTCCCATAACTGAAACTGCCCTATTGTCTGTTTTGAAATCGAAGATGGCGGCATGACAAAATGATAAAGTCATCATAAATGACCAGAATATACTTGAATATGCATATCATTTCAAAGGTCTTGAATAGAATACATAATAGGATGATTTGATATTATCACATCTATCTTTTTTTTTTTGTCTGTCTGTCTAACAGTAGGTATTCAATTTGTCGATCTATCTTACAGATAATTGTTCTTCTTTTCAGACTGACGATTGTTCTCAGATAGTTCTTGGCCCCTGAGTCATTATTATGATTCAGGGGCCAAGAACTATCCAAGAACAATCGTCAGTCTGAAAAGAAGAAAACTTGTCTGTAAGATAGATCGACAAATTACACAAATACATACTCATAGACAGAAAAAAAAAAAAAAAAACAGATAGATGTGATAATACTCAAATCATCCTATTATGTATTCTCCTATTCAAGACCTTTGAAATGATATGCATATTGAGTATATTCTGGTCATTTATTGACTTTTATAATTTTTGTCAGGCAGCCATCTTGGATTTCAAAATGGCGGAAATAGGCCAGTTGTGGAACATGTCCTTCGATGTAGAAGTCATTATTATGACTTCTACATCGAAGGACATTTCCTTGCCTCTCACACTTCCAGACAAACGAAAGCAACCATTTACAGACATAGAAAAGTGTATAATCTGTCAAAGCAACAAGAAGGGTAAAAAAACAGTAAGTACTGAAAATGGTCGAATGAAAGTGGAAGAGGCGTCATGTGCTTTAAAAGACCAGATGCTTAATGATCTTAACGAGGATGAATTTATGTTTGTATCACTTAAACTGTTATAAGTCATATGTCTTGAAAGAAAACCAGATTTCATGTGTAGCAGGTTTAAGTGCTAATGATTCCTATGAAAAGCTTGCTGATAAAGAAGAGCCTGCAACCTTCAGAAGTAAAAGATCATCACTGTGCGTCCCCCAAATCAAGAAGCTTCAAGTCTGTGTAATTTGCAACCATTCCAGCAAGGGTAAATATGAAACTCAACTTCATCGTATTTGTGAAGTTGAACGTGCTAAATCTCATGCTTCAACTTAGATGCTGTACTTCACAGAACCTCTACGTTGCAAGATGTCAACACTGTATTTGCTGCAGACATAATGTATCATAAAAAATGCATTAACCAATATATTCTGCAATATAAACGTGATTTAGATAGATAGATTGCTATTGAGAAAAGTATTCCTGATGAAGTGTATGAGGCATTTCGAAATGGAACTTGTTAGCAACACTGCAGTTGGATTCACATGGATATGCCTTAAGGGACTGTAGAATCATTGTAAATAATGCTCTTCCCCCTGACCAACATATATGTAGCCTTAAATTGAAGCACATGCTTGTAGACCATTTTGGTGAAGAAATATGCTTCACATATCCTAAAGATAGAACTAAATCTCAAATGTTTTTCTCATCAAAGATTAATAGTGTCTCTCTAAGTGGACCAAGCGCTGGAGCAGATGTACAATAAACCTGCTAAATACCACGGGGGCATTGTAGGACTTACAAGCAGGAAAGAGGCAGTAGCTCAGCATGATCTAACTAGGCAAGAAAAATTCCTGATATCGGCCTTTCTTCGTGAGTTTTGTGGCCTGAATGATGGAGATGAGTGTTCTTTACATCTCGAGTTTTCAACAGCCACAACCTAGCATGATGAGATCTGCATTCAGCAAATGCTTGCGTATATTCAGGAAAGAGACAACCCTTTTGATTTGTTAAACAACGAAAAGATGAGAAATCTTGTCACTGGAAAAGAGACTAGTGATGAGAAAAGCAAGTATCTTTTGAAGTGTATTAGTCTTGGACAGCAAACATACAAGGAATTTGTCAAAACAAGGTTTAAAGATGAAGAAAAGAGTCTGCTTGATCCAATTAAACAGACGAGTAAGAAGCATAACACATGCAAGGATTCCCCTGCTGATATACAGAAAGACCCGAGTAATGCCCTCCACATTATTGACATTGCTAGAGTCAGAGGCTATGATATCTCACAGCTTCTGGCATATGAAATAACATCCACCTCGTATTACCAAACTAAAGATGGCTACTTGCGAAAGTCCCTCAAATCAGAGCTTACACGTCATTGAAAAAAGACTTAAAGAACCAGCTCCACAGAAAGTACCTTTCTCAGACACTACTCATCCTACAGCCATTGTCTTTGATTTCATGGCATATGCTAGAAAATTATCAGTGACACAGTTGAAGCTGAAAACATTTGGTGATATGGCAGCTCACTTGTGGAAAATATTTTCTTGCATGTCAGCCACTTGCAAACGAATTGATGTTGTCTTTGATATTTATGACCTAGGTAGTATAAATGACTGTGAAAGAATGAGGAGAAGAAAAGTTGATCCAATAGAGGTATCTATCAATCGCAGTGACACTCCACATCCAGTAGATATGGAAAGGTTCTGGTCATCAATCGAAAACAAGGTAAGGCTGCAAGAATTTTTCATCAAGTGGTTAATTGAGAAAGTGACTCAAGGTACAGAAAGTATGTCCATACCTATATACCTTGGAGGTTCTCATGAAGATGACTTGTATAAGTGCCTGAGAATCAGCTCTCAAACTGTTGTTGCTGTACCGATACTTCATTGTCAACACAAAGAGGCTGATTATAGAATGCTGTTACACATCAACCATGCCACTTGCACAGAATTATTCAAGAGTCATAGTGGCTCCACCAGATACAGATGTTTTAGTATATCTACTGTACCATTTCAGTGCAACTTGGAAATTCAGTGGTCTAGAAGAGTTAAGGGTCCCTTGTGGACAAGCCAACACCAAAAGGGCATTGCCAGTCCATGATTTAGTACTGACAATGTCAAGAGCACTAGTTTCTGTACTTCTAACTGTCCTTGCACCTAGTGGTTGTGACACGACCAGCAAGGTTTCAACGAAACTGTATTTAAGGCAGAGAGCAAGGTGGAACAGAGTTAATCAAGGATTTTGGAAAAAAATAAAGAACTTTCTCATGATATGGAAATCAAAGCAGAGCAGTTTATTGCCCAAGCCATTGGTGGAGTCAGCAGAGATACATTCAATGGGCTGCGATATTTCCTGTGCCATCATAAAAGTATTAATTTAAAAACAATTTTGAAAGTCTTGTTCCAACTTCAAATGACATACAGCTTCATATTAAGCGAGCATTTTTTGCAATGTTATCACTGGACAAATGCCACAAAAACTACCATAGATATACTGAATCCACTAGATTATGGTTACATTTTGAAAGATGACTTCCTGGTACTACCTATTGTTTCTGAGACTATCAACCCCGATTTTCCATTTCCACGCACCTGTAAAAAATGCTTCAGATCAAATGTATGCCCTTACCATGTAGCAGATATTAGTTGCTGTGAATTCTGTAAGTGTGATGTAAGTGGGCAGTGTAGCAATCCACATAATACTATAAGAAAGAGTCATAATGATTCCAGACAGTGAAGATGATTTAATGGTGGAATGTGAAATGATGGTTTGAGAGTGTGATTTTTCCAAACAATTAATAGTTCGTTACACAAGTGTATGATTTATTTGCTTAATTTTACTACCGCACATTATTGGGAGACATAGATAAACAATTCTGCATGAATAAAAATCTTTTAATTTTATTTTTTTTTATTTATACCCTTCTCTGATAAAAATTCATGTCAAACCATCCTATTATGGACTCTCTTATTCAAAACCTTTGAAATAATACGCATATTGAGTATATTCTGGTCATTTATTGACTTTTATCACTTTTGTCAGGCGGCCATCTTGGATTTCAAAATGGCGGAAAGCAGGCCAGTTGTGGAACATGTGACCAAGTTTTTTTTTTATGTCCAAACAACCCTTAAACAAGATCTGAAGTCAAATTTAGGGTGCATGTTAGTGCATAGGGGACCCAACCAGGCTCCATGACTATTAAATGAGATTTTCTTCCACGACCATCTACTCTGCCACGGCCGAGTGGCTAAGTAATGGACAAAGCAATGAAAGAAGTTGGCTGAACCTAAACTGGAATGCTCCGTTTCTCCATCGTTGTCTTTTTTTTTTTTTTTTTTCTGACTCACCGAAGGCAAAGACATGTTTCAAAAATACAGGTCTAAATTCTCGTTTTCTTTACTTTATACCAAATAAATATATATAATATATATATATATGGTATCGTTATATATATATATATATATATATATATATATATATATATATATATATCATATATGTGTGGTTTGTGTGTGTGTGTGTGTGTGTGTGTGTGTGTGTGTGTAAAAGTTGTGTGTGTGTGTGTGTGTGTTTATAGATAGACAGACAGATAGATGGACTGTTCTGCGGAAGTCAGTATTAGACATGAAGGGTTGAATGTTCACTTTTTCTGACAAGTGTCCAGCTCAAGATTAGTTTTTCTTGACGTCTGCAATGGACTTCTCGTTAAGGTGATAATTTTTAAAGTAAGTAGAATCTCTAAGGCATAGAGATAGACATCAGTTAAAATAGTGTTCAGGAGGATCAAAATTTGTTTATTACTTCAATCATTGCAAGAATTAGTGATTTCATTATGGGAATTGGGGTCGAAATCTACGTTTCTCACCTTGTATGCTGACACAGGCCACCGTTTTGGAAGGACTGAGAACAATGCTGACCACAAGGGAAACCTTCCTTATTCCCTTTAATTTACTAATGAACTATTAAATCAGTATTAAAAACTAGTAATAAAGGTACTAGGTGGCAAAATATTTCCAAGACATCTTGCTGGAACTCTGACACGCGTCAGTAAGTCGAGGGGAGCCACCAGCATCTCTTGGGAAATCAAGGATTTGAACCAGAACGGCTGACACCTTCCTTCAAGCACCTTTGAGAGAATCTTGTCTCAGATTACTGCAGTTTTGCCTCTTTTTTTATTTTTGTCTTTCACTATGAGATTGAAGTAGGTTTTGTGAAATATCACTAGAATTGTTTTTAAAGAATGAGTGAATCATAAATTACAGTCAGGAGTCGCCTAAAAAAAATATATATAAATAAATACATGAAAAAATGAGGAGGTGATAGGGAAAAGGACGACGTTAATGCTATTTTTCATTTCTCTCGAAATCATTGGAATGCTATTTCATTAACCAAGGAATTGTCTTTTTATAAGGAATACATTACTGTAAAAGACTGCTTTATAATATAAACAAACCAAGAAACAATATATAATTCTAGATATGATATATATTGCTACTTTTATTTTATCTGAAATGATTTTTCCTATTCATAATTTGTTACATTGAAGAGTTTATTCTCCTCATTTTTCTGTTTTAATTGAAACTTTTGTCAAAAGAATTAGGATTAATACTCCTTTAGGGAAGTCCTAAAACCACTGTTACAGAACGAATTAGACCACTAATGAATTGACATAAAGTTTTTTAATCTAGAATATAAATTATCTGGTCCTTTAATGGAAAATCAAACAAAAAGTTAAATACTTTGTCAAACTGCAGTTCTGGATGAAAGAATTTTCTTAAGATATGGATTATCCTAAGAAGTTCACTTGGAGCAATATGCGTGTTAACCTTCTGTTCGTTTTTTTGAGGAAAAGCTCATACAATAATGATAAATTGTGGTAAATTTCTAAATTTCGTACTATATATATATCATATATATATAATGCATATATATAAAGTTTACAGGAAGAGTTTAATGGTTTCTTTCTATTAATTTTTATCTAGAAGAATAGAGACTCACATATACAGACATATATATATATATATATATATATATATATATATATATATATATATATATACACACATATATACATAAAGTATATATATGATATATATATATATATATATATATATATATATATATATAGATATAGATATATATATATATTATATATATATAGAGAGATATATAGATATATATATATATATATATATATATATATATATATATATATATATATATATATATATATATATATATATATTATATATATATACCCATATATATAAAATATATATATATATATATATATATATATATATATAATATATATATATATATACCTGAGGGCAACTGCATCAAGGGAACTAGTTCAAGTAACTACATCGAACTAGTTTATGTATTTAGACTTGGGTGCACGTTTTAAATGAAACTTGTCGAACTTTTAGATTAATATATTCCTTTGTGGGAATCAAGCTGGATCCTTCATTTGAAGAACGAATTAGAAATTCATGAGGAACACATCAAAGTTTTATTAATCTCCGAAATATCTTTTAGTGGAAGGGAAAAATAACCTATATGTTCATTGTTAAAGTTTTTGTCAATACAGGATTCTTGGAAATGAATATACATATATATATATATATAGATTATCTTGCCAAGCACTTCAGTAATAAGGAGTTAACTCTTTTTATTTACACACACACTCACACATACACACACACACATACATATGCGCATATATATATATATATATATATATATATATATATATATATATATATATATATATATATATATATATATATATATATATATATATATATAATATTACTGAATCCTTAATCAACTGTAAATTGTACAAGAATAATGAGCATATGATCATATTTCCAGAATAATAACCACAACCATTTACCTCTAAAAGAAACAACTACGAATAATCCTTATCTGCTCTCATCAACTCCTTTCTATAATATCCCAGGTCACCTCCTTCTTCCTCTCTTCACATTACAAGACGACGTTCATTATGATTATCATCAGAATGAATTGGCGAAAGTACGAAAAGCTGATGAAGAGGTGATCAGAAGTGCCGTTTAATTGAGATCAGAAGAAGCATTTATCTGTCTGGATGCTAAATTGTCTCGTTAGTTGGAAGAAGGCGAAAGTCGTAATGGAAGAAGCGTTTATTCTGACGTTGGATGCTGGATCGCTCTTTCGCCTTTTTCTCTAAGTCAGAAGGTTTATAATGTCCGGATGCAGCCTAATAATAATAATAATATGTTAATAATAATAATAATAATAATAAACTTGCAGCGCAGTCTGAGCGTGGAAGAAGGCGAAACAGTGAACGCTCTTGTTTTAGATTAGTGAGTTAGCGCTTTCTGAAACAGAAACTATTTGGATGTTAAGTTCCTTTTCATTTCTTTAATAGAAGGTCTAGATAATAATAATAATAATAATAATAATAATAATAATAATAATAATAATAATAATAATATAATAATAATAATAATAATAATAATAATAATAATAATAATAATAATCCAGTATTTAAAGATGATGGTAATATAAGACCCCTCATTTTTGTGTATCCTTCATATAGTGAAGACAGCAGTCCATTTCACCCTTCAAGATCATAATTGTATTTCCAACAATATATCAAAGATATACCGCACAAGATAATGTACTTATTTTATCATTAGGGATAAAAATGGAAATAATATATAATATACAATAGTCTGACATACAATGAGTCTCTTAGATTACGGCAAAACGTCCCTTTTCCTCCAATAATATCTTCTAGTTACTCGTTGAGTCTGAAGCTCCCACTGACCATCATTGCTGTTGTTAACTTTGGGACATTCAGTTGGTAATGGTTAGACCCACCTTGCTGTTGTTGTAGGTGTGAATTTGGGTGTTCCCCTTCTCAAAAACCAGATTAGCAACGCAGGCTAATAAGAGCTTAAGACGCATTTTAATACTGCAACGATTAATGCCAGGTGACATTTTTTTAAATCATAACACTACTAATAAAACTTAGAGGACAGTCAGTCGTGAATTAACAAAAGCTCAGATGGTTCATTTGTAACCCAACACATACAGGTTGACCTGGCCTTCAAATGCAACTCCTTAAACCGCTGCCTGGCCGTCTTATCCTTTCATACTCTGGTAATAAGATAGCTCTTTGGGCCATTAGTTCCAGGCCTTAGGCAGCTTTTGAAGAACAGGCCTGAGAAGGAGAGATAATGGAAAATTTAACCATAAGGAATTTTTAGACTTGTGGCAGGCTAGGCTGAGTATCTAGTTTACATGTCGAATTCCATAGCAATGCTTAAGGATGAGAGGTCGTGTCTTGTTTACTTTACTTTTCCAAGATTTCATTTAAAATACAGTTTTTCAATTATAGGTGAGGGGTTTGGCTCCAATCTTAATTTCTGTAGGAAGGTTTTACTTATGTAGAATATATTTTTTTTTATATCATAAACTGATGTCTTTCAAAACTGTAATAATGGGCATTCAGCCTTCACCTAAAAGAAGTATAAAGAAAGGAAAATATAATTCAAAGTTTTAAAACCAGAAGTGTTGGCTAGAATTTGAGGACAGATCTAAGATTAAAAAAAAATCTAATCAAAAGTTTTAAAAACAAAGATTTTTACAAGGACTTTCACACAGATTTAGGAATAAACAAACTAATTAATTACGTTGCAAAAGCCAATCGAATGTAAACTAGACTTTGTTCATTACATCGTCCGCCCTGCCTGGTGATATCCAGGTCATTTTCTATCTAAATGTTATATCACTAATCGTAGCTTCGCGTCCCTCTGGCACACCGTCTTCTAATGAAATGGGTAGGAAGCTCTCTGATGCTGGTCGACCGTCCAAAAGTCGTGACACGACTCTCGGTTCAGTTCTGGGAACGGGACCTTGTACGCTGTTGGGGTTACAGAAAGGAAGCCTGCAACTCAATTAGGTAAATCCAGGACGTAACGCTGTCTGCTATTAATGGTAGCCGGATGCCTTCGTTTACTGTTATAGGTGTAGGTGAATAAGCAAGCAGTAATGAAACTAGACTAGAAATCATGCATTGTCAGAATCAGTGAGACAGTGAGGCTGTTTGCCTTCTGAAGGATACTGAAATACTCTGGAAATGTATCGTGTTGTATTTTACAGAAATGTGAAATCAATATATAACCTCTAATACTAAAAAGATTTGCGATATGGAAAAAAAAAAAAAAAAATTAATAGACAATGTGTGTTTTGGAAAAGGATGAACTACGAATGTCCTCATATCTCCTGCAGAAATTATAAACGAAAAAAGAAAAGGGAACTCGAGAGCAGGGAAGCAACAATATTCGTGTACGGATGTTCCAAAAATTGTGCTGAATCTCCCTTTCCTCTTCATAACAGAAAATGACTCGTTCACACCACTCTAGAATTTAAAACGTTTTTTTGCAGCCCCATAAAGAGGGAAAACGATAAAATAAAGTTAAAAATAACTGAGAAAAAAGAGCCTACAGGAAAAATTGTCCAGGAATACTGTGTAGCAGATATTTCATATTCTCTTGACAAAGTAACTGTTATGCTTGATAATTCACAGGGGAAAAAAGAACATATTTCGTAGTTAAAGGTTTTACTTTTTTCAATACACATATGATTTTAATATTTGCGTTCTTTAATATTTTACTAATTATCAGTGCAAGATTATGTGTGCTATATATCAGTGTTGATAGACATCTGAAGCGCTCATTCTCTTTCATCATTAATAAATTTAGTGTTCTTTCTGCCCTGTCCTCATTCATTGCATTTTTCTCATGTTCGTCAATACATATGCACACATTTTAATTATTTGCTTTCTTTAATATTAAACTAAGCATCAGTAAAAAAGAACGTGTGCTATATATCAGTATTCATAAACATCTGAAGCCCTCAGTCTCTTTAATTATTAATAAATTTACTGTTATTCTGTACTGTTCTCATTCATTTTGCTTGTCTTATCTTCATCTCAAATCTCATCTCTCTACATACATCATATATTTCATGAAGAAGGTTTTGCGAATCTCTTGGCATTTTTGCTGATTAAAGCGGCATTATCGCCTGTTGCAGTTCAGTACAACACATTAATGAAACCGTTATTTCCTGTCAGGGGAAAATCCCCCCCAAAATCCGTGTAATTAATATTCTCAATGGCGAGGAAAAGTGATTAGGTTAGAAATGATAAAGTTAGGAAAATTAATCATTTTTGCAGTGATGGTTTTCTAGTTAGCTTTGAATATTTTTTTTTTTTTAGAATTTTCATTAATAGGCTATAGTATAAAAATGGTTTCAATCAGGTACGTTTTGCTAATAAATTTTCATGATCTTTTCTGATCTTTATTATAAATTAATGCTAGTTCATAATTACAGTGAAATTTTATTTGTAGTAATTAGTTGATTTAAAATATGGTTAATTTAATACTTTTAAAACAGATCAGTGTGATAGCTTACATTACCAATGGTTCTAGAGAAGTTATGTTTACAGACCATAAATGCTTAAATTTACAGAAGTATTTAACGAAATATTTAAACCTTCTTGTTTGAAAGTTTCCATTATATTGCTCAGAAATATAAAATGTCTAACGAAGGCCCAGGTTCGAATCCTGGCCAGTCAAGAGGCACTTATTATCTTAATTATAATTCCTTTGGGGTGTAAGTTATTATCAGGGTATTAATGAATTCGATACTAGACGGTATTTGTCCCTCAATACCTGTGAATATAAAAGTCATGTATATATATATATATATATATATATATATATATATATATATATATATATATATATATATATATATATATATATATATATATATATATATATATATATATATATATATATATATATATATATATATATATATATATATATATATATATATATATATATATATATATATATATATATATATATATGATATATACAAATATATATATATATATATATATATATATACACATATACACATGACTTTTCTATTACATATTGAGAAACAAATATTCTAGTATCATGGACTCAAATAGGAATTAATAATTATAGACCCAAATAATAACCTCTTGACTGGCCAATGATTCAAACCTGGGGCTTCCCTAGACATTTTATGTTTCTGAGCAATATAATGGAAACTTTCAAACAAGAAGGTTTAAATAGTTTGTTAAATACTTCTGTAAATTTAAGTATTTATGGTCTGTAAACATAACTTCTCTGGAACCATTGGTAATCTAAGCTACCATATTGATCTGTTTTAAAAGTAATGAATTAATCATATTTTAAATCAACGAATTATAGACAAAAGTTCAGAAACATCAACAACTTAATTCTTAAACAGACAACTAACATAAAAAAAAGTGATCCCAAAAAACTGAAAATAAATCTTTGTCATACGGCCATATCATCTAATCCTACTCTGATTTATAATAAAGGTAATATATTAGTCATATTTTATGTCAGTAAATTCTGAACAAAAGTTCACAAGCATCAACAACTTAAACCTTAGACTGACAACTTTCAATAAAAAGTGGAACTACAAAAAATTAGTATAAAAAAACCAAAACCCCAAATCTTTGTCATATGGCCACGTCTTCCAATCCCTCAGAGAGTAAATCTCTGACATCCGGGGAGGAATCTGCCATCATAAAAGAGTTAAAATCTCATCCCACAGGTCGTGTAAGGACCAACCACTGGGCTGCAAAGACTAAAATGAGAAAAAATATATTTTTTTCTTCTGCCTTGTCAGGAAGAGATGGGAATCTTGAGGCTGTCTTCGATGACAGGGAGGCGTAGAGAAAATAAAATAAAATATAAAAGGTGGTTTCTTGATTTAGTTGGGACAATAAACTGTTCATCTCCACAGAGTTACAGTTCTGTTGTTCCTCATAAGTTTTGTAGCTGACTAAGTTATGCCTTTCTTTATTGAATTAATTTTGTATAAATGTCTGCTCGAAAGGTTTGTTCTTACACACGTCTCTATCTGGGAAAAGTTTGCTTTACAAGTGGTTGCCCAATTACCATCCGGTCTGGTTAGGAACTGACTGGTTGATCACTGAGAAATCACGTTTCTTCTGAAAAATACTACATATTTTCGTAATTTTTATAATTATAAAAAAACAAATAATTTTCATTATACTGAAAATCCAGCAAAATGATATTTCCTTCACGTTCTAGATGGTATATTCCCCTTTCTCCCCTCTTTGGAATAATCCTGTTTATCTTGAGACGAAAAATCACTCTATAATATTTTTACGCCCGAAGCAACAAGCAGGGAGAAAGTAAATGGAAAACTCCCCACACCTTTTAGTTACGAATATAAGAGAGAGAGAG
>NC_089771.1:1790677-1823177 GCF_040412425.1 Macrobrachium rosenbergii | reverse complement strand
TATCTTATTCACTCCAGAAGGGATAATTCAACGAAATGTTGTCTATTGGGTCATTGCTGAGTCGGGAAGTTGGAAAACTTAAGCTGGTATGCAAGCAGTTAGCTTGCCCAGGTAATTCCTTTGTGCAGTTGCTCTCAGGTTCCAACTTTTAGACTTGTATGGCCCAGTGGATAGCCACTTGCTTTCCACCTGAGAGACCTGGGTTCGATCCCGACGTGAGTCAGAAATTTATTTCTGTTCCACACGTGATTGTGTGTTGATGATTTCTATCTTAATCACTCAGAAGGGATAATTCGAATGAAATGTTGTCTATTGGGTCATTGAATCGGGAAGTTGGGAAAACTTTTTACTGGTATGCAAGCAGTTAGCTTGCTCAGGTAATTCAGCCCCGTGCAGTTGCTCTCAGGTTCCAACTTCTTTTAGACTTGTAATGCCCAGTGGATAACGCCCTTGACTTTCCACCTGAGAGACCAAGGTTCGATCCTGACGTGAGTCAGAAATTTATATATATATATATATATATATATTTATATATATATATATATATATATATATATATATATATATATATATATATATATATATATATATATATATATATATATATATATATATATATATATATATATAAAGTTCCTAATTGGACAGGTTGGTATAGTTCTCAGAGGCACTCTGCTGGGCCCACTCGCGTCTCTGTCCGGCCAGTGAAGAATTTTTAGAAATTTATTTCTGGTGACAGAAATTCATTTCTCGATAATGTGGTTCGGATTCACAATATTTGTAGGTCCCATACTAAAAACCAATTGGTTTCTAAGCCATTAAAATAAAGTCTAATCCTTCCAGCCAACCCTAGGAGAGCTGTTAATTAGCTCAGAGGTCTGGTTAAACTAAGGTATATCATTTAACTTGTATCCTGGGTGGCCCTTGTAGTGCAGCAGATTGCTGTAAAAATCGTTCAGATAGTGAAACAAGCATGAAATTTGGCACAAACATTCCTAAGACTACGCTCTCTTAGAAAAGGGCGCTGGCCACCTGAAAATCCAAGATGGCGGCTATTTTTTCAAAATGGCCGCCATCTATGTTGAGATTCACTGGTTTGGGAGCATCTATTGGATGGAATATGCCAGTTTTTTTTTTTAAACCTCGACTTTTAGGTTATAAAAATGTTCCATACCACATTTTATTGAAAACCCTTACTAAATGAATTGTAAACAAGATGGCGTACAAAATGGTTGCCATAAAGTTTTTTTTTTTCTATCCACAGCGCTAGCAGACATAGAGACCAACTGTTTTTATTTAATGGTATATTCATGTGATCAGACAGTTTAACTAATATGCTATTTTCAACTGAAATAGTAATGGTATGGTCACATACAACATTGTGTCTAAGACTGTAACCATAAAAAAAAAAGAAGAGAAATACGGACTAAACGCAACCAATCTATGTATAGGTCTCTCAACCTACACCTTTGAAAAATTCGAGGATAAGAAGGTAGGCATAGCATGACACGTTGGATGCTCAAGCTAGATTATCTACTGAAGAGAGGGCAATATTTATCTAGACTTCACATTTGCAAGTGCACAGAGCTGTGCAGGGAAGACCCAGCTTGTAGCACTTGCACCTTTCCCGACAGCCTGCTTTGCATCCACATTTGGTAAGCTGTTGGCAACTCTTGGCTAAGGGCGAGTTGGTTGTCAGAGGACTTGCCATGCTTCACCAGACTTTGCCATCCCCACTCAGCAGGGTTCTCTGGCTGTGGCTGACACTGGGTGGCCTGCCCCACACACAACCAGCCTGGTACGCAGCACGCTTGGTGTGTTGGAGGAGAGCTCCCTGGTTGGTGGAATGGCCTCATATGCCCTTTGTTTTCTGGCAAACATATCAAGTCTAGCCTCATCCACAGTGCCAGCAGTGCTGGATCTTTCATACATAAGTATGACAAACCTCTCAGGACCTTCAGGTCACTCTCTCCACTCTGAGAGGGTAGTGACTCAGTTTGGAGAACACAGTGGAGGCCTCTGGAAAGATGTTCCATGTCTGCCAGGCGGTCTTCTTGCCCTTGCTCCGGAAGGCTGACACTGTATCACAGCCTGTGAACGCATGGAAGAAGAGCATGCCATTCACCTTCTCCTGGCCCAGAGAGTTGCACAGGTCATGCACAGCAATCCAGCGCAGGCTCTGGCCTTGGCCAAATGCCACCCATAGCTTCTCTAGCCCTAGATTGTGGAGAGTGGAGAAAGCACTGACTGCAACGACAAGAACATCTGTGTCATTTGCTTTAACCGTGATGGTCTTGGCTCCATGTTCTGTGGCATATTTGGCATGGAGAAAGATGCGGGTGTCAGCTTCCTCATGAGAGCACTTTTCCAGTCCCTGAAGACTAGCCTCATGAGTGCTGAGGACAGCAGACCCTTTCGTGGCAATGACAACATTTGTGGCAGACATCTGGGCAACTTTGTCTGCCAGGAACTGGAACAACTCTGTCTTGTTGGCATCGTGTCTTAGGAAATTGCGCCAGTTGGATGGAATTGTGTTCTTGTCTGTCACCTTGCGCCTTCCTCCTTGACCACGTTGGAGCCTGGTCTCAGCTTTGAGGCTGGATGTATTGTATACATCAAATACAAGATGTGATGATGTGTACTTGCTGCTATAGGATTGTATCACAGGCAAGAAGTCGCAAAGTGCATAGCCCTCAAAGGTCTTTCCTTTCTTTGGTGGCAGGCATGGACCAAAGCTGATCCATCTACAATGAGGACATCAGTCTTTGGTTCTTTGTCTTCTAGTGTAACATGACTCTCCAGGACCGAGGTCAGCTGAGACTTCTGACATGTGTACAGCCTACCACCCTCACTAAGGGGAAGCTGGGAATGTTTGATTCTCGTGCTGGAAGAATTCCTGCAGATCACATTCACGGCTCTGACAGGATATAAATAGCTTTGAGAAAAGCTGGCAATCCTCCTTCAGAAGTTTCTGCTTTGACTGTTCTACAGGAGCAGCTTCTTGCCTGAAGAAGTCAGTTCTGTTCTTCTTTATCGGCTCATAGAAGGAGACTGCATTGTTTGCCAAAGAGTCTGAAAACTTCTGAAATTTAGTGCGGCCTCTGTCAAGGTGTGTCTGTAGAAGTTCTGCTGAGCTGGGGTGGGCAATGTCTTTGTTGTCAATGGAATACAGATCCTGGCTCTCTTCCTGAAAAGGACTTCCCAAGTGTTGCAAAGCCAATGACAGCTTGCTGACTCTCTCCAAGAATGTCTTCTGCGCATGAGGTGTTTGTTCATGGTGTGTTGTCTGCTCATTAGACTCCTTTACTTTGAACCTCTGTTTCGTATGCAGACACCAAGCGGATGATCTCTGGGCCAGCCACCATCCATCTTCTGAGTGCTGACGGATCTTCAGTCAGCCCAATGGCTCCGCCATCAGCCTTTATAAAGGCATTGGTCTGCTCATGAGCTTGGTCAAGAGCCATTGCTGAGAACTGGCGACTGGTCTTGTGCACAACAAAGTTGCCAGCCTTGAACTCCTTGTGCAACTCTGGGTGTGAACTCTCTAGGGTAAGCATGTCCCTGAGGTGAATAGGCAGCCAACGAGCATAGTTTGTATTATTGTTGGAAAAGAAGTAGGGTATCAGCTCATGCAATGCCTGGCAGTAGAGGACAAAATTGGCCTCACGGAAGGACCTGATCAGTAGGAATATCACAAGTTCCATAGACAACACCATGTGCCAGAAGTGGAACTGTGGACTCTGCTGTCTTCGAAGGTCACACCACTCCTCAAACTCTAATGCCTGCTCATTGTTGTTTGCTTTCTCAGCACAGTAGTCAGTGTATGCTGTCCTCAGGAGTTTGTACAAACTAGAGGCTGTAACCTGGTGCATCTGCCGTGTCCTGGTTACACTTGCAGCTGACAGGAAGGATTCTGCAGTTCCAGATGAAGCAACTCCTGCCTCCACCAGAGCTCCTGTCCAACCACTGCCATGAAGAAGAGTACCAAGAGATGTCATTGCTGCCATCTCAATGTGCAGACCACCAAACATTACCAGATACTTGTCTTCGCCATACTGATCAGGCCACTGCCACTGCACCTGCTTTGCTACGGCATAGATTGGCTGATCAGCTGTGATTATGGGTATCTGGCCAGGGTTCAGAAAATCAGTGACATCCTGCACTTTCTGCATCACGTGTTTGATCGTAGCAACAGAATGAGCCTGATCACGCAGGAGAGGAAGCAATGAAGTTATGGTTACTTCAAATTCTGGGCTTCTCTTCATTGAAGCGTGATGAGCTGACCACGTCAGATTCACTGCATCATCTATTTCCTGGGTGACTATGACCTTGTCTAGCCACTGATACTCCAGTGCAAGCTGTGGCCCCAAGATATCTGTGGGTGGCTTTGGTATTGCAGTGTTTGGTGGCACAGGGTTCTTTGTTTGAAAGGAAGCTGGTGAGATGTTTGTGAATGTGTCCGGCAATTCAGGCACCGACCTCACTTTCTCAGGTGCAAACTTTAGTTGCTGTCTTTCCTGTCCAGTGTTCTCCTTGGTGGGTGCTGAAATATGGAGATGCTAGTTCCATGGAAGGAGGTAGTGGCAGTAGTTGCAGATGGGTTGTGGTCGATGTTGTCCATCACTGCAGTGGTGAACAACCCTTTTCGCAGTACTGGGGACAGACCACACCCTCCTCCACATATTTGCTAACTGTGGCATCTCCTAACTGTGCAGAGACCTCCAGTACTCTGTCATAAGAGATACTGAGGCCATACTGATGTAGCATTTCAACCAGGTTTCTCTTCCTGGTTTTGGCATAGACTGAGAGTCCCATGTAGACTGGGAATGGTGTTTCTCTGTCTTTGGAGTGTCTATGAGTTGTTGCTCCCTCTTTGTATCGGGGAGTAGCAGTTGAACTGCATGAGCTGTGCAATGGCCTGGTCTGACTTTGATGCTCCAAATCGTAACTGTGACTTGATGTCAGCCCCATGCTCAACCATCCCTACAAACTGGAGCAGGAGAGGAGGCACAGAATTTCGTACACAAGCCTCAGAAAATGTGCCATCAAACCGTGACTGATGATCAAGTATAGACTTTCTGAGAATATTTGCTGCTTTAGCAATGATAACTGCCTCTGAAAGATCAGATGATTGAGCAAGTGCTTTTCCCACATCCTTTGAAATGCAAGTAATACATCTCTGCCAGATTTATGAGCCTCAAGTTCTGGAATTTCTGCCAGAAGTTTGTCTTTGAGTCTCGTGGAATTTACACTTGGTGACTCTACACCTAATTGTTCCAGACGTTGTTGGTAGAGGTGGCAAATATCTGCCAGCCGAAATGTGACTGGATCATCTGAACAAAGGTTGTTTTCAACAATGTATGTCATCAGTTCTGACAGAACTAGTGGATACACATCTGATTCTGACTCAGTGCTACCTTGGTCTTTCTCAAGGCTCCTCAGGTAGGACCTTTTTCTGTTGTAGAGGGCACAAAGACAGGCATGGTGATACTTAAACTCCTGTGCAATGACATCCCCACCAGTCAACTTAGCAAGGAGCTTGCCATCACTAAGTATCTCTGCACATTCACGCAATTTCAAGTCAAGGCCCTTAGTACTAGCCTGTCTGAGATCAGATGCAGGTGCCACTTTCTCACAGAAAATGCAAACTTCATTGTCATGACTGGTTCGGCGCAGTTTTGCACGACTAGTCTCAGTGTTGCTGGTCTGGTCATTGGATTGTCGCTTTCTTGCACGGTCCAGTTTAGTGTTGTTATACAACAAGCGACAGTTCACATGGTATTTTGCTGCATTTTTCCTGAGAGTGGCCTCTATGCCATCACCTTCATCCAGCCTTGCTGGATCCATTATCAGTGGCATTTCATTAATTTCACTGAACATGGGAATGTTCCTTGCCAGCATTGTGTACCCATCATGGTCTAGGACATGATGACTTGGAGGTGATGTCAAGTGCTCACCTCTTTTGTCCTTCTGACAAAGACAACACAAACTCCAGTTTGTTTTTCTACTGCTCAATATTGGATTGGCATCACATTCTGCCATGATTTCACTTTTGATTAAGGCCGAGGGGTTATCCTTTACCACCTTAAACAAAGCACACATTCCTGTATGGGATTCAACTAGGTTCGGTCTCCCTACACCTAGCCCGATCATTCATCCAGTGCCATTTAAGTCCCGTGTGATCTGTACACCATCCGGGTAAGTACATGAACCATCATGTACAGCCCCCATACCCTTGGCTCGGCTCTCCCGCGCTGGCACATCCTGTCTATTCAGGTGCGGCTATCTAACTATAGCTGGTCTGGGGCTGTTAGAAAGCATTTGGGACACTAAACTAAACTATACTACAACTACTAGTCTAAGACTACAGGATTAGTAAAGCTGGATTAGCTGGCACTGAACCCCATGCTGAGTTACACAGCAGTGATGTCACCAGTGTGCCCTGGTTGTGTGCAGACATACACTCTTTTACATTTATTAATTTTCCTTCAAAATTGATGAGTTATTCGAAAGAGATGGCCTCATTAGGATCTAAAACCACAGAAACCAAGATCCATGCTTAAAACGATAATTGTTGAACGGGCATTATTTCTCATTATAATTATTGTTTCTACCTTTTCTTGGCAGCCATATAGCCCCATATTTAAAGGTAAACTGTACTGGGAAGCTACAGAAACATAATATTCACAAGAAATAGTATGGAAGAGCTTTACCATATTGCTAGAAGCAAATACATGCCATTCTAGTGAAAAATTAGCCAAAATCTGTCGATACTGGCCGCCATCTTGGAATTTGGCCGCCATATTAAATTTTTTGCGTGGCCAGCGCCCTTTTCTGATAGAGGAACTTTAAAGAGCACTTGTGCAAAATTTCATGCTTGTTTCACTAACTGAACGATTCTTATGAAATATGCAATTATCTGCTGCACTATTGCGTGAAGCTTGAATCTGAGGATGAGAGCACGTGTTTGAGTACAGTATATATATATATATATTATATATATATATATTATATATATATATATATATATATATATATATATATATATATATATATATATATATATATATATATATATATATATATATATATATATATATATATATATATAAACAAATATTTGCTGGAAGAGACTAAAACGTTTTCTATGAGAATAAGCATAAACTCTTGCATAAACTTTTTTTTTCATTTAACCTGCAACCCAACTGGTGGCGAGATCGCTGGTTGATACTTTTGGTTGAGAAGACACATTTCTACTGGATATCTGTACATCGAT
Source organism: Macrobrachium rosenbergii (assembly GCF_040412425.1). Lineage (NCBI taxonomy): Eukaryota > Metazoa > Arthropoda > Malacostraca > Decapoda > Palaemonidae > Macrobrachium > Macrobrachium rosenbergii. The sequence continues at coordinate 1,815,901 of NC_089771.1, read as the reverse complement.
GTAATTACATTCATCCACTGACCAATGGTCCCATGGCATGTAAACATAAGAAAATATATATATATAGGACAGGCGAAAGCGAAGTTCGAAGACAGGGAGCTTTCGTTTATTTTTCAGGACATGCACCTGATAAATAAAGCTTGAAGCAAGTGCTTCTGCTTGAATGTTTACAGAAATTGATTCGCTTCAGTGAATAAAACAAAGCAAATGCTTTTGCTAGTAGCATATGCTTACAGCTGATACTGAAGTTTAACAAATGCTAAGAAATTATCAGTAATTGCTTCACTTCCTGTGAATAAAACCCAGCAAATGATGTTTATGCTTCAAAGCAATTGCTTGAAAAAGTTCAAGGCAGCTCACGAGGTGCTTGAAACTGAAGTCAACCTCACACGGTGGCAGGTTTTCTTTAAATTACTAAAAGGCAAACTCATCAAAATTTATTTATATATATATATATTATATATATATATATATATATATATATATATATATATATATATATATATATATATATACGTATAAATAAACTTTCATTTATTATACCGGTGCAGTAACTTCAGCAAAATACGAACTTCTCTCGAGAAAAATTTGAAATATTTGAAATCATTAACGCCACTATAGTTGATTACAAGCGTTTCTCCTAATGGAATTCTCATGTCCGCGATATGTTAACGAATTTTGGTCATTAGGGACAATGCACAATGCAGTCTCATTGACCGGACGAAAATGACTTTAGGAATGGCAGGCTGGAAAATATAATGTTTGATGAAGACCTCAGTCACTTTAGGTTTAGCCAAGTTTTAGCTGTGGTCTGGGTTTGCTGTGTAGCGTATGTTTATCAGTTTATATTATAAACGTGTAATCCTGATTATTTGCTTATTATGTGATTTGTTTATTTGCAGCGTATTGTCTGAATTTTAATACTGAATAAGGTAAAAAATATAAAGCTTTGCCATATACTACGAACTTTGGACCATATATTTGTATAAATTATTATTTAAAATGGTTTATTTTTTCATTTACGTTCAGAACTCAGAAAGTCAAACAGATACAATTGTAAGGTAAGCTTCAACCGGAAGGGGAAAACCTTTACATTAAAGTAATTTTTGCGTGTTATTGTAAAATAAAAATTCAGAAGATAATTGCTCATCATATATAAAATGAATAAAATTTAGGCAACCATTGTTTTAAGGCCAAGGACAACCTCCCATTCACGAGGATATCGAATAAGATAACAAAAAATACACTAACTGGGAACTATAAACATACAATTAATAATAATTGATTTTAAAAAGTAAAATGAATGAAATATGGAATGCTGAAGAAATATAATAATTGTTCATAAGATTTTGTTGTAATTCAGTAACTTCTGAATTGGTTGGTGGTCTGAAGCCTCCCTTGAGGAAAAACTTCGTTCTTAGAAGACAGTCTCTGTTTAGATTCAGCCCAGGTAGGTCAGGGGCAGCTCCACTGAACTGAATCACATTACGGTAGGTTTTCCTGTCACTTACGTCTCAATCCTTACGTTCTGACTTTTAGTTTAACTTCTGGTCTAACCTAAACATCGAATTTCACCCTAAAGAAAGTAAAAAGACAAGAAATGTTGGTGTAAATACAAAAATCAGGAACCAGTTTCATAGTGTGGTTTGGTGATTATAATTATTCCATATATTTGTATGTGTATTGACAGTGAATTTCAATATGAGCTTTAGTACCAAAGCAAATATCAATAGTCAAATAGCTCAATTTCAGTAGGGTAATGACAAGTAGTATGGATGTGAATAAAAAATTCAGGAGCCAGTTTGATAGAGTGCATTGGATTTTTATATTATTATTTCATGAGTATTCGAAAGTTTATTGACTGAATTTTAATGAGGTTCACTACTAAGTAAGTATCAACAGTCAGTTAATTTTCAATTCGAAATCACCCCTAAGGATCCACATCTATAGATATTGAATAATTATGAATTAACCAGTGCTTGGGTCATTCAGAAACTGATATGTTTTATCATTATTGGCAAAGTGGGATTCTAGACAAATATATTCATTAAAAAGGAGGGAAATGTTTGATATTCTGTAGATTAAATTTGACTTTTTTTGTCAAGTATTTGTATATTTATATATTATCTAAATTTTCTGCTGTCTTTGCATTAAGTATATTCCTTAAATCCCTTCCTAATTTGTGGCTTAGTTTATATATTTTTTTATTTAAAAATTCAATGACCTTTTTCTGAGCAAGAGGTTGTTTGTTTCAAAACAGAAAAGCATCCTTAAATGCATTTTATGGTCAACAATAATCATTGTAACCTTTTGTTTCTTTATCAGGAAATATTTTTTTATTGTAGCCTTATTTTTATTTTTTTATTTCTTGTAATTTTTTTTTAATTTTTTGTCTTATTTCCATATTAGTTCTTTTTTTATTTCATTTATTTATTATCATTTTTATGCACAAGAAAAAAAACATTCACTTTACAGAAGGGTTTCGAAATGATTTTGGCCTACATCTGCTGCTAGATATGTTTTTTTTTTTTTTTTTTTTTAAGTTTGACTCTAGTCAATGTATAAACAGCCTCCAAAGACGGTTGTATAAATGTCAGAAGTCAATTCAACAGTATATTTTGATATTTAGGTATTGAACAACACGAAAAAAAATTAAATACCCATTTTCAATAAAGTGTAAACCAAATCTAAAGACCTTTTTTCGAATTTCGAAATCAACCAACTTCATTTAACTTTTCGACAATAAACAGGTAGAAATTATTACTTTTCATTCATGATTGTAAGGAACTAAGAATCCCATTAACTGCTGTTGAAATCCTTCGTTGAATTCCATTCCCCGGACAAAACCGTAAGTTTTACGATCGATTCAGCCAGTTCTTCCTTCTTTACGATGTGCTGAGACTTCGGATGAGGCAGCTCAATTCCCATTTCATAATTTCTTGAGAGGAAAATGAACCATCATTATATACGTGGGTCGCATCGTATCGCATGCAGGTACAATTAACGGACAGGGACCAGAACAGGGTGGAAAATATAATATTCGGAAGAAGACCTCAGTCACTTTAAGGGGTAGCCAAGTTTTAGCAGTGGTCTGGGTTTGCTATGTAGCGCATGTTTACCAGTTTATATCATTAATATGTAGTCCTGATTATTTGCTTATGTGATTTGTATATTTTTAATCAAGTCTACGTATAGACATGAAAACTTCCAGCAATTCTAATATTAATAGTAACGCTAATATTAATAGTAACTTAATGATGAAATAGGATAGATACGTAGCCTACGGCCTTTTTACCAAGGAAACTTGATTAACTTTGTCATATCCATTCCAATTAAAAACACCAAATTATGCTTTTCCACAAATGCTATTATGGTCAGCTATTTAAAAGGGAATAAACTAGAGATATATACAGCCTTTTTGCAAAGGGAACTTGTTTAATTGAAACACCAAATTATGTTTAACCACTCCAAAGAAAGTACGAAACGATTTCTAAATAATTTTGCAGAGATTCCCCGAGGCAAAATATTCTACGTGGATTGATAACTGCCTACATTCGCCAATATATATCTGATATACATCCAATTTAGCGAAGCGTCTTTCAATACCTTTAACACATTTTTCAAAGTCTCGACACATCCTAGGAAATATTCCTTTCACTTCTGCTTAAAGATATCCCTTCGAAATCTGCCCCAATAATCGTTGTGTATCACGAATTTAAAATACTTGCAGTTTCTTTCGTATAAAACTTCCCCAATCGCTGACCGTTGCAGTTTTAAGGGCTTTGGACAAATCATACGTAAGCGTTGCCAAAGAAATTTTATTGAAAAATTTTGATTTTCCGATTTAAGATTACGAAATCTTATTGGTGCTCTCAGAGGGAAAAGAATAATTTCGTTGTGGATGTAACACGTAAAAAAGATTATTTTTTTTATATCTTATCCAATCCTCCACCCTCCCCGCCTTTAACATGGTTTCCACTTGTTTGGAGAGACAAGTTTCTGTGATACACGTCCAACTGATTTCACCAGTTCGTGGAATATTAAAGGCCTCTGATGCTGAATGTCACTGGGGTAGTTCGCTGATAGGTGGAGTGAGCATTCGGAATGAATAGAAAGCCTATTGGAATTCCTTTAAGTTGTGCACTGTCCTTTTTTTCTGGGAGGAATTTGCTGTTGTGTCAAACAATGAATTTACTTTGTGCATAAATACTTCTCAGTATTTGCTAACCTCCACAGAGAGAGAGAGAGAGAGAGAGAGAGAGAGAGAGAGAGAGAGAGCGACCCTCATTGAGTTACATCATCTATTACTCCGTACGTTTTTAGAGGGCAAATTGGTGTTGTGTCAGACTCTGAGTTTACACTGTGTACGTTTCTCAGTATTTACGTATTTACTCAGACATACACACACATACACACAGAATTTTGGAATAGCATCATTTTGTACTTTGTACGATTTTTGAGGACAAATTTGATGCCTCAAATCATGAGTTTCTTTTCGTGTATAAATGCTTTTCAGTATTTGCTCACCTTGAGGGAGAGAGGGGGCGGGAGGGGAGCATTCAACACAACCCATTCATGAACAGAAAGCCTGTCAGATGAACTGTAAGATTAACACCGAAAAGCTTCAAAACTGAATTCTGAAAAAAAAACTCAGTTTTCAGAATCTGTAAAGGAATTGTTGCTAACAGGACCATATTCTGCTGCAGCTGTTGTATTTATGTAACGGGAAAACGAAAATGAAAACTCGGGGGAACATTTGCCTACTGTTTTTCCTGAAAAATGTTTAACGATTTTGTGAAGTATGGACAGTGCGAAAATTGACTAACTGATGAACACTTTTAAAATGATATATTTGGAGAATAAGTCCCTTAATTTGCAATGATTTATTTGAAGAATTAGACCCTTACTTTACAATGATTTATTTGAAGAATAAGTCTCTTATTTTACAATTATTTATTTGAAGAATAAGCCAATTATTTTACAATGATTTATTTGGAGAATTTCCCTTATTTTACAATTTATTTGAAGAATAAGTCCTCTATTTTACAATGATTTGTTTGAAGAATAATAAGTCCCTTATTATACAAAGATTTGTTTGAAGAATAAGTCCCTTATTTTACAATGGTTTATTTGAAGAATAAGTCCCTTATTTGACAATTTATTTGAAAATAAAGTCCAATAAAATTGTCTTTCATAAACAGTGCCAGCTTATGTAAATAAAATTAAGATATTTATTACAATTCCGTGAAACGTTTTGTAATAAAATTGCATTTTTGCAGTATTTTTCCGTGGAAAAGAGAAAAGAGATTATTCTCCAGTAAATAAAAGAAAACGTGTTTCATTCCCAGACTATCATCCTATTTGCATAACTGTGACACAAGTGCAGTATAAACTGGCATTTTCCCTTAATATTGAAAAATCTTAAGAATTGTTTTTCGTGCGTGAATTGATTTTTTTTTACCATACTTTGTAATTTCTATAGCCTAACTCTTTCTGGTAGTTATACATTAATTATAGACGATTTCAAACTAGAAATTTTATCTAGTTAAGAAAATGAAATATAGCAGTCGCAAGTCATTTGGATAAAATCATTATAAGACCAAACAGCATTGTACTCTGTCCTTTTGCTCTGTGGAAAAATATTTTCTTTTCATCTTCCAGAGACAGGTCCCTGTAGCTATAGCACTCACACGTACTATTGCTCCAACTATAACCTCTCTCTCTCTCTCTCTCTCTCTCTCTCTCTCTCTCTCTCTCTCTCTCTCTCTCTCTCTCTCTTACAATACTAACGTGCATGCGGAATGAACAAAGAAACGCGCACCAGTATACTGAAAACAATTTACAGATGTAGATTATCTAACATCTCTCTCTCTCTCTCTCTCTCTCTCTCTCTCTCTCTCTCTCTCTCTCTCTCTCTCTCTCTCTCTCTCTCACATACACACACACCCGTTTGGCGATTTCAAAAACTGGGTTTTGCAAAAGTCAATATGGAAGAGAATATTTTCTCAATTTTTATATTTAGTACTAAAGTAAATCATTAGTAGTTATTAGTTGCAATATTTCTGGGTGAAACTTATATTTCCATGTAGGAAATTTTCTGCTCTCTCATTGGCTGTCCTTAACTTTTACTACTTACTGTTGCATAGGTCATGAAATTATTCCTTACGCTTACTTTTTTAAGCATCTTAATTTCGATTTTGCATAAACATTCTTCTTTAGTGTGCGTGTGTATTGTCAAAAGTCTTAAAATTTATATGTGTTAATATATTTGAATATTTTTAATGAGAGGAAATATCTTTTAAATACCAATTATTATTTTTCTTCCTTGAGTTAGTTGTCAGGTTTTGTTTTGGTGGCTAAAGAGCAAGATCTTTTTCAATGTAATTAAACCCATAAAATCTGATTTCCTTCTTTGATGCAATTTTAATGGGATTATTTCTTTCCAGATAATGACTGCAATCGGAACTGCAGTCAATAATGCATATTCATCGTTTATGTTAAACTGAATTCAACCCAAGTGGCTACAGTGGAGGAAGGCATATTGGCTGCTTATGAAGGTAGAATTTTGACCCAAATGTCTACAGTGGAGGAAGGCACTGGCTGCTTAGGAAGGCGCGCAGGGTGAAAGAAGACTAGTTAGCAACTCCTAGGACATGTTAAAAGAACACAAACAGGCATTTAAAAGGTATTTCTTCTCATTAAAAATATTCAAATATATTTATACATAATAAATTTTAAGACTTTTGACAATACACCTGGCAACTTCATCTTCACGTGTAAGCAGCTATGAGGAAAAAATTCTCGACTTATGTCCCCTCTAATCTATTTGATATAGCCGTTCCCTCTAATCAGATTCCATACAATGTTCTTACATATTTAAACAGCATCATTTTACTTCTCTCGTTCTGTGGTGGTGGTACCTTTATTTTGTTCTACACACGTAGTGTGTTTGTGAAGTACAATTGCGATGTACTCTTACATCACAACTGTACTTTTCACAAACATTGTTAGGTACTACCACCACCGAACAGCAGCTGAGGAGCAGTAAAAATGGTCTCGCATCCTGAAAGCAGAGAAGACCGATCACAAAACCTAGGAAATCTGTAAATCCAAATTTATGGTTCGTAGCAGTTCCCCAGGGCCGCTAAAAGGCGGCTGAGAAGTGTTACACAATGATCATGTCTGTCTGTCTCCGGCGGATGGCGAGGGACGCTTGAAGATATGCTTAAAATGCAAGACAACGCGTCTTACTTATTTCTGCTCCAGAAATATGCTGCTGTAGTTTCTTCACAATGAATTCCCGGATAATGAAAGACCAGAGGCACAGCTGTTTGTTCTGGAGCTTGGCTCTTTCAAGGAATGATAGTGGCAAGTGGTCTGATTGTCTAACAGGAATATTTCCACGAAGAGACACGTTGAATGTAGAAGTGCAGCTACTACACCATATAGAGCTCTTGCTCTGCAGTAGACCAGCGCTGCGGAGTGGTAGAGAACTTCTTGAAAAAATATGAAACAGGAAGCAATGGCATTCATCAGATGGCTCTTCATCACTGGACTGCAGAAGCACAGCACCAATACTTGTGTTGTAAGCATCAACCTGAAAATAAAAAAGGCTTTTACACATCCGGGTATTTCAATATTGGATGGGAAGTTAAAAGTCTTAACTGACTGAAAGATTTCTGACATTTTGGTAACCAAATGAATTTTGATTTAGTTGATGTAAGTTCAAAGTTTTGGAACAAGATTCCAATTTTTTAAAAAATCTGCTGTAATATGCAGGCATTCCAAGGAAAAGTCTGCTTGTTTACGGTTTGATGGAACTGGATACTCCAAGACTGCCTTTGTTACTATCTTTAGGTAAAAGAGAGCCACTACCATTTACATGACTTTAATAGTTAAAACTTTGGCCTTGCCAAAATAGGATTTTGAAAGATTGTAAAAGTCGAATTGCCTGTGTGACGTTTGTGGAACAATGCATGAAATGTTTCAAAATGCTTATCCCACCTAGTGTATGCTTTCCTTGATGATTTGGTTGTTGCAGCATCTTCAAAAGATCTAATCAACTCATTCATCACACGCTGGAAGATCACAGGTGGATTACACATGCCAAATGGAAGAACCCTGAAACAAGGCAAAAGGACTGATGATTGCGCTGTTTTCACTAACATTTTCGTTTTGTAAAAGGTCTGAAATATATATTTTTTGCAGTTTACTATTGTCCAAAATGTATTGGATTCTAGGGAAGGTAGTCCATAATCTAATAAATATTCAATCTCTCTTCATCAGCTGTAGTTTTTCACGTACAATACGATATAATGTGGTTGATGAATAGGACTTGTATTAAGTAAAAGCTTTGTCAACAAAATTACAATTACCGTGAATATCTTAACATACACTTTCATATTTGAGTAACAGACTCCATAATTGTTCTCTGTTCACAAAGTTAAGTTTTCAAAATATTCATATAAGGATGCAAGAATATCAGAGGTTTAACAGTTTGTCCACAAAGTATTTAAGTCTAAATGAATATCCTTACCAACGTGGTCGTAGGTACTTCCACAATTGGTTACACACTTTCTTCCCAGCGCTGTACACTGTCATTAACTAACACTGGGGAAATTTTGTGGTAAGTTTTAATTTAAGTTGACATGAACTAGCTGGTGAGAGTTCTTCCTGTTTGGGATAGAGACACTTAAGTTTAATAAATCATTTTGCAGAAAAATTATGTTTTACTAGAGATTCTGGAATTGGAAAGTACACTAAAACATCGTCACTAACTTTGAATTTTCGAACTTTAGCCTTTATGTTATAATTGCTTTCATTTCTTCTGGAGACTTTTCAGATTATCATAGAAAAATTAATGAATTTTGTCATATGTCTTTCATGCTTTGCAAGTACTTAGTAACTCTTAATTCAGAATGAAATTAAACCTCACCAATTTTAATTTTCTTTAACAACTCTATTCTTTCTACCAAAAAAAGCATTTCAAATGGAGAAACTCCAGTGGACTCACCTGGGGCACTGCGCATCAAGAACATCAAGACACCCAGATTTTCATCCAATCTTCTGCAGATTCCAAGGCATATTTTCCAAGACGACTTTTCAATGTCCGATTTTCTCTTTCCAACACACCCTGAGACTATGGGTAAGTTGGAATAAACGATTGTTTAATATTTAGTTCAAGACAGATTGGAAAACATCACTTTTGAAATCTGTAATTCTTTAGGAAAATTAAGACAGTAGATACTTAGAAATAATAACCCTTTATGTGAGGTTTTTGGCAGTATTATTGGGTAAAGGAATGGCAATTGGAAATCTTGTGGTGAGACACAGTACAGTCAACAGATACTGATTGCCCCTATGAGTTTTGGGCAAAGGTCCCACACAGTCATTTATGCATTTGAATGGTTTATTGTAGGGTAATGAAATAGCTTTCAATGGTTGCAGGTTTATCACCTCTTTTTTTTTGGCTTTCTAACTAATCTGGCAGATATGCTGACACTGTACAACCTTTCAACATCTTTTTCATTCCTGAGGCAATAAAAAAACAAGATGATCCATGCTAGAAGATGCTTAGCCCTGAATGAGACTCAGAACCGTGAGCAATTTCAAGTCTGTCTGATATTAAGATGGAATTAAACAAGATCACATTCTGCCCAAGATCTTTTGTGATAATTTAGAAGTCCGAAACAAGCGCATCAGAGTTTCATTCTCAATACAGTATCACGGAACTTTGTCAATAAATGATTTCTGCACAGCTTTTTCAAATAAACCACTTAAAGCTACCACTCTCCAGCTGCATTTTTAACAAAATCATCATTAGAAAGGTTCAGTGGATCTGGTAAATTTGAATGATTGACAGAAACATTAAGTACACTCTTAAGTTGTTTATCAGTAGATTTGTTTTGAGAGAGTTACCACACAGACTGAATCAGTATCTTCAGAACTTTGTGCCTCTGGTTTATGAACAGAAGTTGTAACTTCATTATTGCACTCAAAGGATTACAAATCAAATTACACATTACTTTACTGACGAATAAATCATTACCAAGGACAACATCTACAAACTTTTATCAGAAATTTATTCTAAAACAGCTTATTTTAGCATTTTGTCATTAACGTAATAATGCAATTAAAATTTATTCAGAATGAGGCAAAGAAATGCCCTTGGAAAGTCTGAAACTATTACATGTTCCTTCAGTAAATTTAAGATCAGGTTTAAGATTCTTAGGTGGTATGAACGGCAGGGTTTCATCTCTTAGGAGTCTTTGAACTGAAAAGACCATGACAAAAATTCTTTAAATAATCCACCAGATCAACAGCGCAATGTAAAGCAGTTTTCTTACCTAGTTGGCTTTGATGATATTTTGCTATTTATTGGCTATTTTGCCTCCTGGTTTTGTAAAATTCTAGCAAATACCATGCAAAACAACGCGTCCAAGAGTTAATACCAGTTGCACTATCAGTATCTTTAGTCTTAGGAATTTCAGGCTTCTTATGAATTAAGCTATAATTATCACAAGATATCCAGCTTTCGTTAGATCTTTGACCTCTCTCTCTCTCTCTGCTATATACATCGAAATAGGTGGTGGTAATCTCCGATGGAATTCTTCCAACACTAACAGATTAATTCATTGAAAGTTGTAACTTGTTCACCTGCAAGCCATTTTTTGAACATTCTAAGCTGATTAGCGCATTGTGAATGTTGGAGAAGAGTCTTAGTAGCATTCTGATAGCATAAATCTAGAATGTTCTGTTTATAACCTTATAGAGCTTTCACCAATTAAATTAGATACAACTTGAATTGCTTTACCACGGAACTGAGGTTTAATTAACCATAACCACCACTGATCTACAGCTCATTCTAGTTTAGCAGCAATGAAAAAAGGAATCTTTCTCATCAATAAAAAGCCCCTTGGTAAGTTTCTTGCTTTAGACAATTCAAAATGTATTGGCTGAGAACTAGAAATAAACTCCTGACGATGCTTATTTACATCTATTTTAGTCTTTTCTGGTTTAACCTCTTATTTAGCTCTTCCTCTCTAACCTTATATTCTAATTCCAGGTCCACAAGCTCCTGCTTTTCCTCTAACCTCTTCTGAGAAAGAATCTTCTTGATCTTTCCTAATTTCAATTAAGCTTAACTGTATTCTAGCTAGCTCTAGTTCTTTATCCACTTTGCTTTGACCTCCAATTAACTACCCGTTCTCAAGTAAAAACATCTACATAGTAATCCAGAATGGAGCCTAGAATTTGACCTTTGAGAGCTGTGTGGCTCACTTCAATATTAAAATGACTAGGAAGAGATGGCAAGCACATTTTTTCTCTTTAGAAAAAAGTAGAATAGTTTACAGAGGGTCTGCTAGATGATTCAAACACATCAAAAGACATTTTGAACAGCCTATTACATGCAAAATATCAGTAGTAATTTATCAAGATGTAAAAGTATCAACTACTGCCAGAATATGCTACAAGCATTCTTAATAAATAGTCAAGAATCATTGAATCATTGAAAACATTGGCAAAAAAACTCACAGACAAAGAGGCAACATCGAAACTGGAGAACTATTCTTCTGACAAAAATTACACTTAGTATACGTTCATTCAGAACCTGCATTTGTTCAAGTATGAGTACAAGTGAAACCTTAGAAGATCACAATCGCTCAAAGGTCTAGCTTCAGAGGTTTCAGTTTTCTTGTGAAAGCCAATTGTTTGTTCAGGATCAAACCACCGCTTAGTCAAGACAGAACAATTACTTTTAACAATTACTTTTATGCCATTTTGCAAAGTGTAATTATGACAATTTTCCTAACAACAGTCAGACACGGAGCAAGGAATAACTACAGTGTCCTTTAACTATAAACTCATCAATACTATCAACACGACATGAATGACAGCATTTAATCTACAGGAGAGATTGGCAATCAGACTAACACTCTAGGGAAGCAACCCTCGCTTACACTTCAACTGAATATTCTCATGCAGTGGTTAACAATGGTCAATACATTTAGTTAACCAAGAATTATCAACATTGATTACGGATATTTGAATACCGAAAAAGCAATTTTATTCCACATGCAGATGTGTGAACTCAACACGATAAACACTTTCCTAGTACAAATAAACAGCAGGTAAATAAATAGCAACTCGTTATCCCTGAAAGGCCCAAACAAAATCTCCCCAAGACTTATAAAAAGAGTCTAGGAGTTGAGTGAGGCCTGAGTCATTACACAAACCAATGAAGTACAGGCACACTTGGAATAATTGTTAAAAAACCAGAGCAATACGGGACAAATTAAATATAAAAAAATATTCAATATTTATAAAATTACCAAAATAACACCCTGTTCCCTCTAACCAAATAAAGTAGGCCTCTATTTTCAATACAACTATTTATTAATTTATTAACTTATTCTATCTTTTCAATAAGTGAGATCTCGTCTTTGTATTTCTCTTTACCTTCTCTTAATTCTTTCTAATGAACACCATATTCTTTGGAAGCTTTATTTCAAGCCAATGGCCCCTTTTGGTAGGCTTGTTCCAAATGAATAGGGTTCATCTTAAAACAGTAATTATAATTACATAAATAAAACAAAATTTTACCTGTTTCATTCATCACAGCTGGTATAAATACATCACAAAAAAAATGTTCTTAAAGTATGTAGAATAAAATAAATACCGCCAGAGCAAGTCGAGAGTACTAAAAGATGTGGAGCCAAAAAGAGCCTGAAAGTAAACAGAAAACGAGGAGTGGAAGAAGTCTCAAGAGAAGGAAAGGAAGGGAGGTAGTGCACATTAACAAGGACACAGGAGCTGCAATTCATATCAGTAAACAGATATGGATATAGATATATATCATCAAGTGAATATATATATATATATGATATATATATATATATATATATATATATATATATATATATATATATATATATATCATTTGAATATTGGTATTAAAAAATACCATGGGAATAACATACACACTTGGGGATATTTATCACTGTTTTTTATAATTTCCTGTGGGTTATAACTAAGAATGCAGGCAAATGATAGATAGATAGACAGATAGATAGAAAAGTGTAAATTCTTGATGCATCCAGCTATCAGTTTAATGATGTTATAATTTCTTTTACCACAATTATTATTTTTATTACATTCATTATTAATTAGGAAGTGTTGAATTAAAACGAAATTCATGTTTAACTTGCATATATCATAGAAAAGAAAAAGGGAAAAAACACACACAAAAAAGTGAGGATTCCTCTCAAATTTGGCCACTCTGAGACGAACATATTCGTCAATTTGAAAAGTATAATAAAAAATACAGTGCCATAAGGTTTTACTGTTAAGTTTAATCCACCAACAAATCTATCAGGCCATAAACAATGAGCATTAAAACGCTGCATCTGTTTTATTGAAAGAACTGGGCAAAGCGCCTTTTCCAGGCTAAGACAATAATGGATGTGAAATGAGACGACTCTAATGGCACGAAGTAACTAACGAGGACTCCAAACAAAGAGAAGATGTGAAGACGGTATTCAGAACTTAATAAATTTCAGAATGAACGGGAACGGATCGACAGAACGGTAAAGAAAAAGGAGGAATGGTCTTAATCGTCTGAGCGAGGTGATTAGGACAAAGTTCAAATCAGTGTGTTTTCACACTTTTGCAAATGGGCTCCGAAATATTCCTTTCTCTAATGGAAGTCTTTCCGTTAGGACGATAAAACCATGGTTTCAAGAACAGTTACTGTAAAGCCTCATATTTCTTAAAAAAAATAGAACGAATTTTTTTACTATTTTAGAATAAAAGACAAGAACGAGTGCTGGTAAGTCGTAGTGTCACAGTAGCCGAATTATTTGAAAAGCCTTTAAGAGAAATTAAATATCTAAGGGTTTTGTAGATATATTAGTATTCAAAGAGGTGTTTTATAGATGTTTTTCATTTGTCCCTCGCGAAAAAGACAAAAATAAAATGCAATAAAACTGAACTGACTCGTTTACTAAAGCAATTATACCCGTGGCTGATCTTTGTACCATTATTGCATTCGTTTCCCAGAAGTTTATAGCGCAAAGATATTTTCTTTTCTGCAATATCTATATATATTTTATCAGCCAAAAATATATTTGGAAATTGGTCACGCTTATTAAAAATTCAACCATCACATAACCTGATATCATGAATGTGACGTTGTCTGATATTTTTAACATTGTCAAAATATATTTTCGAAGAAACAACTCTTACTCTAACATTTAGAGTAATTATTTTATTTTTATGTTTTCTGAAGAGTGTAGAAGAAAAACGTTCATTTGATTCCCTCTGGTAAGGAAGACATTAGAATATAGTTATTACTAGCAAGCACTTTCGTTAGTGAATGGACAGAATACTTTAACATATGAAATGTTAATAAATTCTCGGATATATTATCAGGAAGCAGCAATGTTTATGTATGATAGGAATGTTAATCAAGTGTAATACTTAAATATATTATTAATTTTTCCTTGTAATTCCATTTCTTTAATTTATTTCATTTATTTTCTTTCTTAATTTTCACGTTCAATTGTCCATAACTTCACAAGAAACGTTGGGAAGGACTATTAGGAAAAGCTGAATACGAATTGTTTTAGTAATGAGATCTGAGAAGCAACTCTCTCTCACTTTTCCTTGAAACATTTTGTGAGGTCGCTTCACATTTCTCCCTCATTTAAACCAGAGCAGCAACAGACTCAGGCTGTGAATAATTTAATAATCCTTTGCAATGCCACTTGCTCTCTTTTCACCACTTGTCCTTTTGAAGAAGCGCAGACTGATATTAAGTATCAATGTTGGGTCCTAGGCGTGAAGCATTTTCTCAGTTCCTATGTTTGGTTGTTGGTATCTACAGCTGTGTCTATTTTGTCCTTATTTACATATATCCCTCGCAAGCCTTACGAATTATATGTCACATACCTATTTCCCACTATAAACTTTACACCTTTCCAACATCAATATAAAACAGGACCAAAGATCACACAAATAAAACTCAACCCTCAACTTTCCAGCCATGTAGCTTTCCACAGAACTCACATCATTGCGGTGCAGACTTTCTTTCACCCTTCCCTCTTCCCGGAATTTGTCATTATCAACCGTTCCATGTCGAGATTCCCTCCTTCCCCTTCGCACGAGTTTCACGTCAACTCAGTTCACTGGGGGAGTGTGGTTTTCTCCCTCGTGGGAGGTATGATGACGTTCCCCTGGGGACTTGACCCTGTGGAAGGATGGGGAAGTGTATTGTTTCTTGAAAATAGGGAGAATATGTTTATTTCCTTTAATACATTTATTGTTTATTTTCAAGAAATTGTTTATTTTTCAAGAAATTGTTTATTTTTCAAGGATATATTTATTTTTCAAGAATGTATTTAATATCAGGAAGAGTTGTTTTCAATGATGAATCTCTTTTCAAAAACATATTTATTTTCAAGGATGATTTTATTTTTAAGAATATATATGTTTTTCAGTAAGTATTTATATTATAAATGTATTTATTTTTAAGACATGGTAATCAATATTGTTGTTGTTTTAGAGTTTATTTGCTGGGAGATATATTAATTTGTATATAAAAGGCGGTCATGTTAACTTACCATATATTGTAAACAATCTCTCTTTCTCTGTCTGTCTGTCTGTCTGTCTCTCTGTCTGTCTGTCTCTCTCTCTCTCTCTCTCTCTCTCTCTCTCTCTCTAGCTTTAATGGCAACTCAGACTCGGTTGTATATATTTCATCATAAAGAATATGAATATATGTGGAGTGTTCTCGAGACATAAGCTGATAAACACATTATTCAGCGTCAACGGATTTTATTGATGTTATCTGGAGTTTTCAGGAAGTCTAAAGCGGTAAACATCTTAATATATATATATATATATATATATATATATATATATATATATATATATATATATATATATATATATATATATATATATATATATACACTACATTTTCCTTTAAACATCAGGATATAACAACGCCTTTATAACCCCGACCGAACTAAGTAACTTCCGAGTGGCAATTCCAACAAAACTATATAGAAATTCCCACAGGCAAATCCCATGTGATGATCATATATAATATTAAATATATGGATCTACTTTCTGTGTGAAGTCGTTTCGTGTGTGTTATTTCAGAATTCATGACCAGAAAGGGACAACTTTGTCATCTGCAGCCGAAAAAACAAACGGCCCTGACTCGACGCCTCTCCTCGTGGCGATTGCAGTTTCGAAAGTCCTGAGGCAACACGGCTGACGTTTTGAATAGGGATGTGGATTTTTCCAAAACCAGAAAGGGACAACTTTGTTATCTGCAGCCGAAAAACAAAGGCTGTTCCTCTCTCTCTCTCATCTTGCTCTCTCTCTCTCTCTCTCTCTCTCTATCTGTTTTTTGAATAAGGATGAAGATTTTCCATAAAAACTTTCCTCTCACGCCTCTCTCTCTCTCTCTCTCTCTCTCTCTCTCTCTCTCTCTCTCTCTCTCTCTTTATTTTTCCATCTGAATCCTCGTGATATCACAATTCCAATGAACAAAATGCTTCATATTGGCCATACAATTATGCATATATTAATTTTGTCTTAATTTACGCTTTTGTATTCTGACAAATATTTTAAGCATACTCGATATTCTTCTTAAAGCCTACTGTACTAAAATGTCCATATTTCCATTATTGACAGTATTTTCATGTTTGCTCTTGTATTTTTGCCAGATCCATTTAAAGAGACTCATTATTCTCCTTAACTTTTTCTGTACTAATATTTCCATCAGTGACAGTAACTTCTAGTTTTGTAATGCTACATAACCCCCTTGTCATCAGCCATCTGATATTGCAGACTGGAGAGTGATAAAAATGAGAAGCGTCTTTTAGAGAGAATAAAAACGAGCACTACGAGAGTCATTACCGTTTGACGACAATCGTAAACTAAATCATCATCCTCTCCTTCAACTTCTAATTCCCAGTCCCACTTTTGCCGGAGTTTTAATGAAGCTGGAAATCAAGTCTCGATCCAAATTATCCGGGCGAAAATCTGTCGCTGGAGGATTATTTTTATGTTTTGTGTGAGAGGAGAATAAAGAGGTTTTTGGCAATGCTATTCTTTTCTCTAGCAGTTGAGAGGATATAAAACCCACTGTAATACTTATGATTTACATATTAAACAAATCATTTGCCTAATGGTTGTTTAAGAGAGTTTCCTTAATTTGTAATTTACGAATGTGTTATATAACTGTATTTTCTTAGAAGTTTATTGGCTGACAATGTACTTTTTTTCAAACAGGAACACAGAATGGCTTACGAGTTAAAATTTCCTGGATATTAATAAAAGCGAAGCATAAATAATTAAGCATTAACCAAAAATGTTCTGTGCTAAGCATGTAATTAAGATAATTACTTAGAAAAGGCACAGTTCAAGACATAAAATATCTACCTTCTATACAAATACCACTTGTAGTGTCTAAATTTAAATGATATATTAAATACCAAATTTAATGTCACTCTTTAAATTTACAAACACTTTAATACATGCCAAATGCAAATGAATACACTACATACTGTTACATGTAAACACAGCGGATGCATTAATACAGTTACTAAGTCTGCCTGAAGAAAGTCAGTTTCAACTGACCTAACATCACTACTGAATAGGAGAAATCCATAATTCAAAAGCATTTCTACCGAATTTCCAGATTATCAGTAATTCGTCAAAATCTCCTTAATGTAAGTTTTACCTCGACTATTGAACTTTAATTCAAAAGAACCACTTTCCTCTTTCGACCAAGAGACCTTGATATTAAAACCGTTGATTCAAGAGGATACAAATGCTTCTTTTCATATCACCTTCGTGGATTCTTGTGTCTCGTTCACGTTTGCTAAAATCGCATCTCTCTTGTACCTATTGCAAAATCCCTTTGAATGAATGCCAGTCTCTTTCCTCACCAGATGCAAGGACTTTATGATTATTTTGACCTTAATAATTTACTCTCTCTCTCTCTCTCTCTCTCTCTCTCTCTCTCTCTCTCTCTCTCTCTCTCTCTCTCTCTTCTCTAAAAGCCAAAAATTTTGAGTTAGCTTATTATCAAAAGTATTTTTGAACTATTTATCTCCCTCTCTCTCTCTCTGGCCATAAAATTGTGTGTTGAAAGGGCCAGATGCTAATAATATATCATTATTTTACCTCAATCACGTTCTCCCGATCTGTAGTGGTTACATAGTTTTGAGGGTTACATCATGCAGATCAGCTTTAAGATCTGAAGTCTGAAGGCAAATGAGAGAGAGAGAGAGAGAGAGAGAGAGAGAGAGAGAGAGAGAGAGAGAGAGAGAGAGAGAGAGAGAGAAGAGGAAACAGAGAGACTTTGAGAAATATGATAGGCAAACACACATTACTTTGAGATAATATGATAGCTTCAAGTTCAATATTGCTCTTAAAATTAAGAGAGAGAGAGAGAGACAATTAGTTTATCAAAATACTTGCTATTTTTTTTTTATAATATGGTGGCTCAAATTCAACAGGAAAGAGAGAGAGATAATCGGTTAAAACACTTATAATTTTTGATAACAGACACCTCAGAACCCAATATTGCTCATAAAATTAAGAATGAATATTGCAGTTACGACTCATTATGGTGAAATGAAGCATATACCTTAGTCCTGCAATCAAGAAGAATGCCTATATTAGCTAGACCACTCATATTTCAGCTATCAGCGGGTAATGCTGGGGAATTCTAAGTATACATAGTTTCCCCATGAGCTGTTGCCAAAGTTTTCTCATTCAGATTCACAGGCTCCTTGAGAAATTCAGATTTTTTTTTTTTTTCATCCTGACAACTTTGCGTATTAAAGTAACGAGGTATGTGAAAACTATTTTAGCTTTTAGCATGGCAAAAAAAAAAAATTATATCTTTTCGCTGCTAGTTTTGAGAAATGTTTTTGATTAATGGAGTTGTTTTTTTTTTACGATCAGTTTGATATTGTGATAAAAAAGGTGCCATTTAATGGGGAGGTTTTATGATAAACAGAATATATCACTTACACAATTAGATGGTTGAATGTTGAACGCATTTCAAGTATTATTTAGTTTTGGAACATTATCATTAAGCCTTTCTGAAGAGAATTGTAAGTCTCTTATTCCCTGTTCCTTGATACTTAATTATTTATCTCCTTTTCCTATAACTCTCTCTCTCTCTCTCTCTCTCTCTCTCTCTCTCTCTCTCTCTCTCTCTCTCTCTCTCTCTCTCTCTCTCTCTCTCTGCAGGCTGATTTCTCTTTGAAGCCCTCTTGGGTTTATAGTCTGTTGACTCTGTCCATAAGAGTTTTCAGCTGAAGATTTAAAGAAAAAATGAAAGAAGGAAAGGCGGTATATAGAAAAATAAAGACTTTCGGATAAGTGAGTCCCCGACCTTTACTGGTACAGAATAAAAACCAAAACCGAATCGCTGGCCATTGACAGTCTTGCCTCGAGACAATAAAAATCAATCTGTGTATATTGAAGGTATTAAAGATCGTCTTCACCAACATAAACACGATATATTTAATA
Organism: Macrobrachium rosenbergii; assembly: GCF_040412425.1. Lineage (NCBI taxonomy): Eukaryota > Metazoa > Arthropoda > Malacostraca > Decapoda > Palaemonidae > Macrobrachium > Macrobrachium rosenbergii. The sequence goes on along the minus strand of NC_089771.1, from coordinate 1,796,341 downwards.
CATTAACTAACGTTTTTACTAAAAAAATCAGATTAAACTCGATCGATATTAAATTTACTGACGTAAATTAAAAAGAACGACATTAAAACATATCCGGGTCAGTGGGAAGACGAAGACCAATTAAAACCTCGCTTTGATCTCACCGAAGCTCTTAACCTCCAGCTTTTGGGGAAGTTTTGGCTTCGATCGAGGCTTCATCAATATACGACTGCTTAAATTATGTAAACCTGGTTATAGTTTAGAAGTGTTACAGAACGAGGCTTAGTAATTAAACCTCTAGGATATTGCAAATAGATGGATGGTATAATTTAGAAATTATTGGTTAAATTTGGTTTTATATTTGACTTATTAGTACAGTTTCGGTCATTATATTTGAAAGTGAATTAGAATTTAATGAAGAATTGTCCATACAGAATGTTTTAATAAAAGAGGGGATGACAATCGGTCTTAAACATATTTATCAATTATATTCATAAAGTAGATTTCAAGGCTTTTTTTGTACTGTATATCAAGGGATTAATATTATGAATTTGAATAAAAAAAAAAACATTTCTCCGACTGAGAACCCACTTGAGTACATTATTTTAAAAGTATGGTATTTTTATATATATATATATACCGTCTGTGAGTTTCATACACGCACACACACACACATAAATCTTTCTACAATCAGAGTACTTACCTACATAACGGGAAGTCAATTTGCCATGATCTTGCCCGTCTCGGTTGCTCTCACCCTTAAGCTGCACTGACCTGGAACCAAAATGAAGAATGAAATGAAGAGGCTAATTACTCATGATAACCTTTATAACAAAGCTAACACTAATGTTATAATGAACTAAATCGTGATCAACCTAAGCAAATAGTCATAGACAACATTACTATAGAAGTAATAACATTTCAGCTCGAAATTCATATGTATGACAAATGATCTTTTGGGAAAGATAACAATTGACCTTTGTTTCTGTGACTTTTTGTAGGCTGTGACCTCAAGGAATATAGGTCAAGATGACCTAAAAAGTGGGGTTAAGTTTAACATGACCTTTGTAGCTTGCTGTTTTCGTAGATAAGTAAAAACATCCGAATACCTTTACAAAGTCATTATGTCTACGAAAGTATAAGCGAAAATTATGATTTAATAAGTAAAATCCAAAGAAAATATAAATACATAAGTGAATGACGGATAAGGAATATCTTACATTGTTGTGTATTAAGTGCATCCAGGTAAGCCAGGTGACTGGGCGGTTAATGATGCATAGCTGACCTCAGGTAACCTTACCCAACCTTCCTTTGACTAAAGTAAGCAGGATCAAATGTGGGTGTTGTCTTCATTCTTAGGTTATAATGATGTTTTTTGTCACTTATCCATGTGTGAACTTTTTATGTTCACGAGTATTAAGAAACAAATATCCCTTAATCTTGGATTTATTATACTTTGGAAGAAACTTTCTCAGTTTATTATTATTATTATTATTATTATTATTATTATTATTATTATTATTATTATTATTATTATAGGACGAATGAACCAATATAACATATCTTTTATACACTTCTGCTGATATACAACCAAATACAACTGTAATACTATGCATCAACAGGAGCTTACATATGCAAATGTGCTTTATAAAAAGTGCATGTATAAATATATATCATGGTTTGAGGCTTATATAAATATTCACAAAAAAGTATTAATTATTAAATAGTCAAGACAAAAATGTATATTTTGTATTTCAAAAGAGAAAACGAAGAAAAGAGGGGAAAAATAAATGTAACCTTAGGAAACGCTTATCTGGCCAGGCTCCGGGGCAATAGACGTCCTCATTCATTTCGGTCGAATCCCCAAGTGAATCCTTTGCCCAAGGTCTGAAGGCCTCCCTCCTCATGCGCTATAAATGCGAGTTAAGGGGAAACTTATTTCTTTGGCTTTTTGCCTAAAGAGATATACTGTATATACAGGATTGCAAAATGATTAGATGTAACATGTTATTGATGATAAATAATTGAGTACTTTCTACTAAATCAGAATAAAAATTCTTAAGTTGCTAATAGAACTCTTTAGCTTTCATCAATTAGCAGATCATCTTATACACAGATTAAAAATTTGTATGATTTAAAACACGTAAAAGTTGGCATAACTGAATTTTCAGGTGGCTACGAATGTAAATATTATGATTTCTTACATTTTATTCTGATTAAACATTAAAGGTTGGGAGATACCGTTAACAAAAAAACATTCCAATAATAATGCAATTAACAAAACGGTTTTACTGGATATATTCTTCAGGGTTGCTGAAAAAAAAAAAAAAAATTTAGACTCCAGAAATATCATGTTTAAATCTGGCGGGTGTTTGTGAACCAGAATCGCCAACCATAAAGTCTTAGAGATGACACTGAAAAGGCGTGAAATATCTCCACAGATGTTAACCATCTATATGAGATATCATACTTACAAGTAAGATAATTCTTCTCTGTTTGTATAAACATAATACCTCATTTTCCCACAACAGAGAAATGCTCTAAACATAAAGTCTGGTAGCAATTTTAACTCCTAGATAACCCATTCTTTTCTAACAGAGGAACTGAGTGATTAATGTACTTTACATTGTCATTATCTAGATTAAAATTGAATATGCAAAAAATATCCCTCTTTTTCATTGGTTACTTCAAAACAGACCATTTCTTGTAAATTTGATGCTTCAAGTAGAAACAGTCTGAAAAAGAAATAAAAAAATGTTTTCAACAGTTCGTTCTGGCAAAGTAGAATTGTTGGTCCTTTGGCGAAGGAGGATGAAGAATTGCCAACTCAACAGTAATCTGTCATATATATTAAGGACAAATAACTTAACTAAGCTAAGCTGGAATCAAAGAAGGAAAAGTTGTAAATTACATGGGAATCCTACCGGTTTTCAAGGAAATGCCGATCATGTCACACATTAACTGAAATTCAGTTAATTTAAACTTGCCAAAAGTTGGCATTCCTGAAAATTCAAGTGGCCACCTAGTGTAACCCTTGGTAATCCTTGAAGCCTTATCCTGGTCAAATTGACAAGATTGGAGATATTTTTAAGAGAAAAACAAACCTAATAATTAAGATACATTTAATGTACTGATCGTATTTCTATAAAACCACAAAAAAAAAAAATCACGAGAAATTGGAAGCTAGTGGGCGTGTCATATTTTTTTCCGGCGAGTAGTTTGCAATCAGGATAGCCAACCTCAAATCTTAGTGATTACAATGAAATAACATGAAATAACACCAAGCGGATTTTATCATGAATGCAAAGTATAGAAGAATAAACTTTAAGTAATTTCTCAAAGTTTACATTGAGATGAAGACCCAGTTTTCTAAACCACAGAAAAAGCTTTATATAAATTGTCTGTTGATAATTCTAACTCTTGCTTGGAGACAATGCTCACTCGGTGGCCATTCCAGTCAGGAATACAAACCGTACGATATTTTGACAGTAGGGAAACTGAGTGATAAGTAAACCCTATGCCATGTTTATCATCATTAAAACTTAGTTGTTGAAATATAAATTTCCTCTGTTTCAGCTGTTGCCACCAAACAGATTATTATATGTGTATAAAAATCATTTCATATGACAATTATGTTGGTCACTAGTGGATGCGCGCACCTACAGTCAGGTGATTTTATGTAGTGCCAGAGCTTAAGTCACGAATATCCATGGAAATCTCATAATTTTATTACGAATACATATCAATTAGGCATGAAAATCTGATCACAACCATTAATTAGTAATTGCAGTCATTTTAATAACAAATAGGCAAATTTACTCTGCCTTCCTATACAACAAAGATAATAGGTTTTTGTTTGAAGTGCTTTTTCGACCGATTTTCCAAAGGGTGTCGAGAGATGGCGTTAGTGGTAGCGTTTTCAGACAAAATAACTGGATCAAATGAGTTTTGGGCAATGAATCTAGAGAATCAACGGGTAACCGGCGACAATTAGAGAACGACGGTACCATTGTTTGAATCGAAAACTATGCGTTTACGGTAGTTACTTACTGAACTACTAGTTGATAGTTCTTTATGCATATTTTTTTATTCATCAGTTTAAAATTTTATGAAATATACTATGCTTAAATAAATATATCAGTGTCATATATATATCATTTATAGCACATTTTATGGCGAGGTTACCTTATGTTTATGTTTTTATTGATTTTATTGTTCTGTCATAGTATTTTCACGTATGAATAATAATAATAATAATAATAATAATAATAATAATAATAATAATAATAATGAAAGGAAGCATGAACGAAATTGTTTTAGGATTAAGCACTGATTTTCAATTGCTTTGATGTTGCCATATTGTGGGAGCTTATGCTCAAGAAGCAATTGATTATTGACAAGAAATCTTGATAGACATTTTCATATTGAAATACAATCATTTGAGGAAATGGTAATATAGGAGAGGACGAAAAAGTTACCTTTTATTTTGCATATATATATATATATAATATATTAGTATTAAGACTGGGTACCCATAGATATAGATGACAGCAGATATGAATATATATATATATTATATATATATGTATATATCATGTTATACATGTTATAAAATATATAAAAATTTATCTATTTCAACTGTTTTACATAATTATATAAATCAAATTATGCATTTGAAATCAAATAAACTTAAAATTATTAGAAATATTTATATATAATATTATTAAGAAATATTAAACATATTATGTATTTACAAAAGAAAATTAGAATATAAAAATTATTAAAATATTAAATATGACATTTTTTTCACAAAAAAATACAAATATGGAAAAATTATAATATAATTATTAAAAGGGATTAAATATAATAATTATTAAAAAATTTAAAAACATAAAAATTATTAAAAACATTAAGTATATCAGTTAAAAAATATTGAATATAACGATTATTAAAATTATTAAATTAAAGAAATATAAAAACAGTTAAATATAACAATTATTAAAACAAATAAATATAACAATTATTCAAAAATATTCAATATGAACAATTATTCAAAAGTATTAAATAGGACAATCACTCAAAAATATTAAATGTTCATAATATTAAAAATATTAAGTATGAGTTATTAAAAAATACTAAATATAACAAATATTAAAAAAATATTAAGTACAAAACTATTCATAAAAGAATAACTTTGAATATGAAATTCCTGGTATGAGAAATACGAAGAAAATATATGAAAAGTCCATGAATACAATGGTCAACTACCAGTGGCATAATATGCTACTTCTAGGCTAAAACACACACACACAAACAATATTCAGTATGTATATTTAGCAGAAACGTTTTTTAACCCTCTGTCCCGATTACAACTTCAAATTCACGAAGAAATCAAGGCGTAAAAATATTCGAAATGGACACTATCACAACATCTGCGCCATACTAATCTATTTCCATTCAGGGGTTCCATTATTAAAAATATTAATTTTACGCAAAAATATATTATACCAGGAAATAGGAGTTATAAATATTTTCTGGGGAAAACAATTATTAAAAATATCATATATAAAAATTATTCCGTATAGTATTGAATATCCGGTCTTAAAATAACCGAATTGCAATTATTCAAAAATTTACACTAAAGAACTCCCCAGGCGGATCAAAATATTAATGTACATAATTAAA
>NC_089771.1:1780677-1785677 GCF_040412425.1 Macrobrachium rosenbergii | reverse complement strand
CAATTGAATCAACAAATACTCAGGCTGAATTTGGGCACGGAAGAATTCGTCTAATTAAAACAGTGTGTAGATTCTGATTATTTACCAGTTCCATGAGTTTATTTAATCTGTCTGCAATGCAATTCTTTTTACAGATATTCCATGCATAATTGTAATATTCCTTGATCTCTCTCTCTATCTCTCTATTATTCCATGATACAAAACTCATTAAGAATGTTTTTTTGATACAAACAATAATACGCTGATTATATTTTTCTTTGATACAAAACAGCTGTATCAGTAATAAGAGATGTTATTTTTCACTGATAAAAGACAAGAGCAATTAGTGAAACTATATAAGCAAAATTTACGAACGTTCTATTTTGAATATACGTTTTACATCTTGTTAGCCAAATAATTCTTTGTTGAAAGAAAGCAAATGTATGAAAGAACATCTTTTGAAATTCTGACATAAATACAGGTTTCAGTCCTGAAAAAATCATGAAATGGAAGTTATGAATATCTATTAAAAATGAAAACACTGGCTTTATCTCACGCCCAAATGACTTGCAGACTCGATCAAAGAGGAGGAGTTGTGAAACATCAGTTGCTGATTTTGACTCAGTCACTTGAAAGACAACCAAGAATAAGGTTAGAAAAACGTGCTCTCTCTGAAACCATGAGAAAAGAGGAATCCTCTTTCCGCAACCCCAGGGATTTTTCCGGGAACCCCGGGAAGTAAGTAAGACTTGGTCCATCCACCTGAAGAGGAAGGAAAGACAACTTTTTCGCTGCAGGGAAGTAAGGAAGACTGGTAAAATTCTTCTTCCTATTGCACTGAACCCGATGAGGAGAAAGAGAGGCAGCATTCACGAGGGCAAATAATTTTTTATAAGCTGCAGAGGCTCTGCTATAACCGAGATTGAGGCCAACTTCAGACGAATGATGAGGACTATCTCCTGGAGGAGGTTGGGTAAAGTTATGTTCAGACTCGGTGGAAAATGATCGCTTCTTTGCGGATTTTGACATTTTGGGGACCTGTTTTATTACGTAGTTACTATCCATTTCAGGGGCCGCGAGTCATTCTTTTTCTCAAATATCTTTCAAACTAATTATTTGATCGAAATGGTACTTTGACAGAATGTACAAGACACCTCCCGCTAATTTTTGGTAATATAGTCCATCATCAAATGGTGTTAGTTGAGGCGTTTACTCCTGACTTTTACAGGCAAAGTCGCATGGGTCAGCAGTCCTAAGGCTACGCAATCGAACGTCCGCTATCTCCCATGGACAGGAAGGTGGGGGGGCGCAGATGGGAAGGCCAGGAAAGTGGGATGAGGAAGGGAAGGGAGAGGGAGGGACGGGATGGGATAAAGGACGTTCGAATGCTTAGTTTGGCGATGCTTGGCAACACCATGTACGAGTAAATGCATTAACTAAAACCATTTGATAATGAACTATATTACCAAAAATTAGCGGGAGTGTCTTGTACACTGTGTCAAAGCACCATTTCGATCAAACAATTAGTTTGAAAGATATTTGAGAAAAACGATGACTCGCGGTCCCTGAAATGGATAGGATGATTGGCACGTTTTTTTTTCTCTCTCTCTCTCTCTCTCTCTCTCTCTCTCTCCTTGAGCCAACTTCGCCAACCTTGAGCATACGATGTAGCTTTTTTTAATAATACTGAGTTGACATTTTGAGAACCTGTTCCCCAATTAGATGATGGTACTTTGTCATTGCTCCCCCCCTCCAACTCTCTCTCTCTCTCTCTCTCTCTCTCTCTCTCTCGTTAACCTTGAACTAATTCCGATGCACATTTATGATATTACTGATTTTCCAGGAAATTGGAAATAGAACAAACTCATATGACGAAATAATATATAATATTAATGTTTTCAGAATGAGGATTGATAATCATGCTCCATAGAAAAGCAAAAAAGACATTTTTAAAAAGTAAATTTTAGTATCCATCTCTCTCTCTCTCTCTATTTACTTATCCATCATTCTGTCTGTCTGTCTTCTTATCTCTCAACCTCCTCTCTTTGCATTCGGTAAGTGATTTATGCATATCATCATCGTTGATTTATAAAAGAAATCAAATATTCTGAAGAAATAAACATTTAACATTCCAGTGAATCATGTATCACATAAAAGAGAAAATTAACAAGAAAGCAAAGAAATAAATTTGTGCAAATATACCTTTGTCCTTCATCACACTGACGAACAAAAGGAGAGACACAAACTCTGACGGCCGAGCAATCTTGGAGAAAGTTCCAGAGAGAAAATGTTGAATGAATTCTCCTGTCGCTGCCTCTGCCCTCAAATGTGAGAATGAGGTTATTCTTGATTAGTCGGACTCATGCTTGGCAAAAGAGGCTTTTGTATTAGCAGGTACAAGTCGATAATTACCTCAGTAAATAGTCCATAGGAAATAGGTGAAAAAGGTGGTTTGGTAAGACAAATTGCAATAGTTTGTTTTATTGCATGAACATGTTATATGGACACTTTAGCACTTATATCCAAAATTGTTCAAATTCTTCCATTTGAAGATTGTGTAAGTCACGCTTTGTAACCTTTTCGGCGGGTGGTTTTCATAATCTTTCATATTTTCTTGCTTTTCTCGAAAACGGTGCATCTTAGGGGTAAGAGGCATAGAGACTAGAAAAAATAGGAGATTAAATTCTACACGAATGTTTCATTAGATTTTGCTCAAAAATTTAAACTTTTTTACAAACCATCCTGAAATTGATTTACAGAATTTTTTTAAATTGGAAAACCGAATTCATCTCACATCTCACATTTCCTTCAATTATCTCCTGAAACTACTAATTTCAGTAAAACTGTGATGGCATTTCTCTTGTAGAATGAAGATTTTTCTTTTTTTTTTCGTGTATTTGTTTTTCTTTACATGCTAATATTTTGCACAAGAGACGCTAAAAAGAAAATATACCCAATTTCAAGTCCATGCAAAATAGATGAAAATAGTAGTTTGTTTTATTGTATTTGTTCTATTGCATGAATGTGTTATTACGACCTTTATGAATACCATAGTAAAAAAAAATGATTAATTCTGCCATCTTGAATTTGCATAATTTATATTCAAAATGGTGGATTTTCATTGTTTGAGCTGGAATCTCCTAAAAATTAACTTTTTAATATTTGAATATATTCATTGCATATTAATACGAACATAATTAGTATTAATTCATTTCAGGCATGGAATCCGATCCTTAACACCGGCAGTAACCTGGATCAAATGCAACGGCACATAATATTCAGAAAAAAAGATTATCTTGAAAATTGACTTAGGGATTACATTGGTTGCAACAAACAGGCTACAAGATAACCTAAAAGGACAAACAGCAACTGATTTATCAGCTCCTTGAGCTAATATAAGCTGATAGAAATTCAACAGAAAAAATAAAAATTAAAATCATTCTGGCTCAAAATACATGCACGAACTAACTTAATCACAAAAACCAGTACAGTATAACCCATGATTTTTACATGAACAGTGCTGAGTGTCACAAAAGCCTTTTCATCTGCATCTGATTACTTTTAGTAAGGCATCAGGAGGAGAGCTGTTGTCCATCGTGCAAGGAATCAAGTTTTTTCCATTTTTCTTCCAACCCCAGTCATCAGGTTAATAATATTATCGCTATTTCCTAGCCAGATTTGTGTTTGATGATAAACTCGAAATGAGTGATATTTAGCTGCATCACTAGTAGGCGGCAGGTGTTTAACATCGACGCTTCTCAAACTCTTGATGACTTTGCAATGGAACTTTTTTTTCCTCAGCTCATCAAGAGATACACAATCAGCGCTAGAACTGAAGACCTGAATGGCTGCCCTTTCTCCCACCTTTTTGATTTCCTCGTGAGTGGATTTGTCAGACAGGAATGGCACTGCACACTCAAAGAGGACGCTTTGTTTTTTCAATACAACTCTCTTTCTCATGTGGTATTTAATCTTGACTGGTATCACATGCACACAGAGAGCATACATAAATGGCAAACACCTGCAGCATTCTTCGCAGAGTTGTGAACTAATTTTCCAATGTTCCAAATGGGGCATCATATTGATTTCTGTGATACCATGAACAGGGGCTGACTGTTGGGCTTCATGTGATGACAGAGGAGAACCAATATGTCAGTATCCTCTGCTATGACATATTATGTTACCTTAAATTGCCATGTTAACTGCCTCCTGCACTATTAGAAGATCTGCATCTCCCTCTGCATGCTTCAGATAACCCCTGCTCCTTCAGAGTTTCAAAACAGGAAGTCAATAAAACACTGCTTATTTTTGTGATTTGCAAAAAATGGTTCCTTTATTTCCAAAGGTAAAGACTTGAGAAGGTGCCAGATGACATCTGGGCAACAATGATACAGCCCTAACACGTTTTTGATGAGTCACGCATTTTTTTGGTGCACTGTTGCTGTACCCATCAAAGACAACAATGGATGGTTGTTTTTCTTGACAAGAGTAACAGACTTGGATGCAATATCTTCATATGTTTCTCTTGTCGTCCATTTGATGCGTTGAGCAAAGTTCATACATTAATGAATTTATCATACTGAGCAAAATAAATTGTTACATTAATTTGCATATTATTAGTAAATAAAATATTACTATACTAATTATATATCAATTTCTGAATGATTTGGTGTACATAATTTTTTTTTATTATGGGATTTTGATGCCGATTCTGTCAATGGAAATCAGAGGTAAGGATTGCCCTTTGACCCAGGAGCACATAGGATCCAAGGGTCAAATCTGATGCCAAAAATGAATTCCTTGAGAGCGTGGTTCTAATAGCAATCAATAAATTTATGTTAAAATGGATATTTTAAGGACACTTCATTTCAAACAATGAGAACGTCCGCCAATTTGAATGTGGAATTGCGCAAATTAAAGTTCACCGAATGTGTCCTGTTTTTTTACTATGATGTTCTTAAAGGTCTAAATATCACATTCATGCAACAGAAGCAACTATTGCAATTTGTTTGACTAAACCC
>NC_089771.1:1773177-1775677 GCF_040412425.1 Macrobrachium rosenbergii | reverse complement strand
GTTTTTTCAAACAATAATCAAAAGAAATGGAACATAGCAATGGGTCACGAAATTGTACAAATATTAATCCATATATATATATATATATATATATATATATATATATATATATATATATATATATATATATATATATATATATATATTATATATATAATACATATTATATATAATAAAATTCTCTCTTTTCGTTGGAACTGAAAAACATAAAATGGCCTATTACATAACGGCCTTTTACTGATCATTTATGCTTTAGCCTAATAATGTGCAGGAAACATCTCATATATATTAAAACAAAAACATTATCTCATACATCCCTTGTTTAATTTATTCATTCATACATTGACCATAAGAGGAATTATTAATTTTCCTGCACTCCACTCCGGCTGAGTGAAGCTGACCCACATTCATGAATCTCAGTCCATTTCTGGGTTTTGATTTTGATAAGATGAGCTCCTGCCTCTCTCTCTGTGAGACTGTGATGACGACAGCATGGAGCAAAGGTATTCAAAACCAGACGCAACTAAACGAAGCCTCATCGTCCTGTTGATTGCTGAGAATCTTATTTAACAGACAATTAGGTTTCGCCATCGAACTATTAAATGACCATCTAGCATGTTTGTTGTGTGTAAGCATTATACATTATATATACACACACACACAATGCACACACACACACACGCACACACACACACACACACACACATATATATATATATATATATATATATATATGTATATATATATATGTATATATATATATATATATATATATATATATATATATATGTATATATATATATATGTATATATATATATATATATATATATGTATATATATGGTATATATATATATATATATATATATATATATATATATATATATATATATATATATATATATATTGTGACGGGTCATTCGGCTGAGAAGTTTAATCATCACTTTTTGTGGTTTATATTGCCTCTTAACCTAAGACCTACGTAATCCTATCAATTGTTGCTGAAATTACCTTAAAAAGATGGATAATTTAACATAACTAGATTTAGGTCACCAGCTGAGACTAGATTACTGAACAAAGTGATTTATTCTGAACACATGAACCAAATCAGCAACATTACTCAATCAACTAGTTTCAACAAAGCAGAATATTATCTGATTTACGTACCAACAACAACTCCAACTTCATCCCACTTCGGCCACAAGATAGTTTCAACACAGGCTGGGGAATAACGCAATGGCTTCAGGCCTCTTGTGATGCATCTATAAGGCAATTGCAAGTGTGTGAATTGAGGATCTTGGTATCAAGGATGCTATTTTCCAACAATAGGGCGTCCAGATCCAAGGCATGCACAATTTGGAAGAGACATATCCAGATAACATTCCAGTATCAGAAACTCTCACTGTCATTAATTGACTGCAAGTGATGAATCCTTTGTCAAGAATATTACTTCAACACCATGGAGGATAATTTATGCAGTTCCACTAGGCAACAATAATTGTACTTAATATATTTGACTTCATCAGGCAAAAGAAACAGAAGTGGAAGGAAACTGAAAAATAAAAGAAGAAAATGGCCTCAATAAGTACTCTGAAATCGGCAAGGTGTTGGCGTTTGCCTGATGATTTTAAAATCTTTATTTTCGATTATATTTTGCAGCTTTTAGAGTGAGTTTTTTATATATTGGAATGTTTCCGGGTTGTGAATCTGTTGCCTGTCTGGATACTGGCCCTCTGTGCAGTCGATCGACCTTCAGGAGACCTCGGTAGATCCCACATAAGTCCCCGAGTTACACCTGGGGCAAGTATATTTTATATACCACACAAGAGGAAATAAAGAGGCACAGACGATCCTTGAACTGAAACCGAGAGCGGATGCCGAGGGATTTTTCGGAATCAGATTAACTTTTAAGGCTAGAAAATTTTTTGTATTACCTAGAGTAATTTTCTTTTAAAAGAACTATCACAGACATGGGAGAGCCGGCATAAAATTTCACCCTGGTACAGAGATATTTTACTGCGGGAAAAAGAAATTGTTTAGCAATTTCCGGCAAATCTTACTGACAAAATTAGCATGAAAACAGTCGTTTTAAAATAATTTGCCAAGAACATATATTCCTCTAAAACAAGTCCCAGTTAGAAGTGAGTCGTAAAGCTTCAGGAATAATGTATAAACAGAATTAAGTTTAAAAAAGTAGCATGAGCTATAAAAATTGAGCCCAATATAAGAACTGGCGCTAAAAGCTGCAAAACGTACATTGAAAATAAAGATTTGAAAATCATCGGACAAACACCCAACACCCAGGAAGACCCTTTTAGAGTCCTTATTGATCAAACAACTGGTTACCGCATTAAACACGCAGTCAACAGCCACTTCCTTTTCTTGTCTTGAGGTGCATTTTCTTCTTCTTTTGATTTATTTATTTTTTCGTTTCATTCCCTTCTGTTCCTTTACTCTGGTGAGTTTGGTCCATACTTTGCAATTTTAATATATCTTGAATA
>NC_089771.1:1767997-1770177 GCF_040412425.1 Macrobrachium rosenbergii | reverse complement strand
AAGGTTTAAACGTGATATGATAATAATCTCTCTCTCTCTCTCTCTCTCTCTCTCTCTCTCTCTCTCTCTCTCTCTCTCTCTCAGACATTGTTTTGACCCATTCCAATTACAAGACATCCATAATATAAACTTCATAGCCACTGACACTCGAGGTATGATGGATTCAGTAAATAAAAATCCTCAGATCTCTCCATGTTTTCTTCATTATTCTGAACGATGATTGCTACAGCAATTTTGGTTAATATTTTACCACCTGCACACACAGAGAGAGAGAGAGAGAGAGAGAGAGAGAGAGAGAGAAGAGAGAAGAGAGAGAGAGAGAGAGAATGCTTAGTTAAGTAAACTTATTTGCTTGTACTTGTATTTAACATTCTAGAACAGTAATTTTCTGTTTTTTGAACTGAGAGAGAGAGAGAGAGAGAGAGAGAGAGAGAGAGAGAGAGAGAGAGAGAGAGAGAGAGACCAGATTTCAGAGAATAAAGTTTTTTCTATATTTCCCTATACCTTCTCTTACTTCCTATGAACACCATATTCTTTAGAAACTTGAAATTCAAGTCAGTGGCTCTTTTGGTGGGCTTGTTCCACATGACTAGGGATCTTCATCTTCTGATTAATAATAATAATAATAATAATAATAATAATAATAATAATAATAATAATAATAATAATAATAATAATAATAATAATAGAAACGAAATTGCACATGAAGCAGAGTGAATAAAGCAAACTGATTTCCCACTTATTTTATAACTGACACCCACAAAACATTATGCTTAATACAGTTACTTTTGCTTTTCAAAAAGAAAGAAAAATAAATAATGAAAATGTTTTGAAACTACAGTAAATTATCGTAATGAGAGTAACATTAAATATTCATAAAAAGAATATAAATGTTGGTTTATTGCAGAATTATTATAGTTCAACCTGATTTTCCAGCAATATTTGGAACATGTGCCATGCTCAGTGCTGTGCAAAATATACAGTTATTCTGACCTTCAAATTCCTTCGTCATTCTTGATCTTTCATCCAAATTAGTTGACACTGATTGCTGGTGATATAATGGACAAATACAGCTGCTAAAAAAAAAAATTGTGTTAGAAAATTGATTTAAGTTATAGAATAATTATATGTTAATCAGTCTTTTTTGTTACAAAGATAGGAACTAAAAATATTCGATAATTTCCAGAAACGTTACTATGAATGAAGATAATATCTTATAGCATTATTCGTAATCATTTTATATCCTAATAAAAATATAAAATTAATAAACGTTTCTAGCATGGGAATCAAAACCTTATGGTAATCATTAGGTTAAGATGCAAGATTGAACCCAGGAAAAGTAATGCAACTGTAAATAATTCCTTCTTAAACATTTGGTGCTCATCAGAACAGCTCTTGTAATGAAAAGTAATTAGAAATGATAGATAAATATTCTGGAAAAGAATATACATTTCAGATTATTTAGTTCATTATATGTCAGCTTCATTGCTATTCCCTCAGGGCCTGGCGAAAAGTTATCTAATTAACACAGTTGAACAAAGTGATGAAACTTCATTTAATTTCAACCATTTTGAAACAAATTAAGGTTGCAAAACTTTTCGGTATTCTAGATTTAAATGAAATTTCGTTTTCTGTATGATTTCAAAATCAGAAACTCTCTCTTTTATATGCCACTAGGTAATTCCATGACACTTTTTCACTTCCATTCATTTCAGAAAAGCAAGAGGAACAACAGAGCATAAATCTCCCCCTCCGTCCAGCTCGTAATTTGCGCCAATAAAATTGCCAAAAAAATCATTAATATTCGTTTGCTTAATTTAACTGCTTTATAGATGATTAATTTTCTTGTAATGATCTAATAAATGTACGGTTACCTTAATTAGTTGACAGGGGAGACAGGTAAGTCATGAAATAATAAATGATTTTGTATAAAGTTGACAAGACTTTATTTTGATGAACGGGATTATTTCAAAAGTTAGAGAAGTGTAAAGAGCGATGCTGATGGACTCTTCATCTTTGTATTTTGATTAAACTTATTATTAATTTCTTAACTTTGTCATTTGTTCCAGTGTCCTTCTTTATCAACATCAATTATTCAGAGTATTATTATTTCAGAACCTAATTCCCCAATTCTACTTACATTTATTTATTTTGCTGCTTTCATAATATTTTAAAATCCA
>NC_089771.1:1742997-1765497 GCF_040412425.1 Macrobrachium rosenbergii | reverse complement strand
AACAGGGGTCACCCTATGATTTGGTGAATAGTTTTTTGGATAAATAAAATCAATTTTAAATTTCCCAGCAGTGAAACTGACATCAGGATTTATGTAGAGAAAGACATCTTTTTAATTTTCTTGGCTAAACAGAAGCTTTTGGGACTCCCTGACAAATTCAATGCATTAAATTCTCTCCTGCGAACAGTAAAACTGGCATCAGTCCATTCATGTAAAAAATACACCATTTCATGTATTATGGCTAAACAGGTTCTGAACTGATGTGCGCCAGTCTCCCCTACACAGCTAAAACTATACTTTTTAGATAACAAAATATTTCAATATTTCTGTTCTGTAAACATGATCATTTAAAATGAAAAGGAGAAGAAAAACTTGAAAATGAATGGCTGCTGCTGCAGTAGCCTAAAAATGATAGTGTTTTATTCATACATATTACCCCTGTTGGTCTCAAACTATTGAATTAAAACCATTGGCATAAATTATTGTTTAAAAGATGTTAATATTGTATGTGAATACTAAACATGGAAATATTTTGTGAGGAGAATGAAATAACTACCAGAATTTTCATAGTGTTTTATTATCTATTCTGTCTCTCTCTCTCAGACATTGAATTAAAACCATTAGCATAAATTACACACACACACACACACACACACACACAATGAAATAACTAAAAACAACACACACACACATACACACACACACACACACACACACACATATATATATATATATATATATATATATATATATATATATATATATATATATATATATATATATATATATATATATATATATATATATATATATATACATCTGAACAAGGGTATTTTGTCATGTATATAAAGAGGCAACGAAATATGGATGCAAATTATTGCAAAGTTTAAAGTAAGGAGCTCAGTTTGGGCGTTTGATGTTTATCACTCTTTTCTCGAAACGACGTTTTAGTTTCTTGTTTACTACGCTGTTTTTTTTAGTTGGGCTGGGAATCCTAGTGTAATTTGAAATTCTTATTATTATTATTATTATTATTATTATTATTATTATTATTATTATTATTATTATTATTATTATTATTATTATTATTGTCTTAATTGGATTTTCCAAAATCGTATGAATACAACTAGCCTCAGTCTATAACTCCTGTTGCCAAGAGATTTAAATGACATCAGATAACAATATCAAATAACTTACTTTTAATTCTCTAAGTTTTCCTCAGAAACCTGTCCCGGAAAAGTCTATGAGACAGAATTTTAAAAAACCTATTTGATTAATTTAGCTGATAAAGTTCCGAATTCCTCAACCCACACCTCCCGCCCCCGGCCCCCAGGCACGTGGGACGTCTGACAACACAGACTCTCTTATTTGATTTCAGATTAAAATTCGAAAGATCCATTTTTAAACCGAAGGCTGGTAACACTGAGTTACGTAAGAGCCTTATGGGAATTTGTGCTGTGTTTAAAATTGGTATTACTGTTAGCATTATAAAACAAAATGATGACATGAAGGAGATACTTTACATTAAACAATCCAAAACATTAGTCTTTTATAAGCATGCACCGCAGACTCATCAGCAGTGCGTCGAATCGCTCATATCTGATGCACATTCTAGCGATTTCTAGAGATAAAAGGCATTGCCTTTCAAATTCGCCTTTCATCCCGTCTACCAAAGCCTTTCTAGATGGTCCTGGTCGTCTTCCAATCATCCACGTAGAGTAAAACATATCAGGGTACTCCTATCTAGCCTTTCACCAACGCTGGCCTTTTTAAAAACTCTGAATACCTCCCTATTTCCAACCATATAAGATTTTACTAAACATCAGATACTATGCAAATGGTTCATCTCAACAGCTTCAGATCTTTTTTTGTTATCATGCATCATATATTCATGCTTCACTTTCATGTAAATTAAATTCATACTCTTTGAATTGTTAACTCTCTCTCTCTCTCTCTCTCTCTCTCTCTCTCTCTCTCTCTCTCTCTCTCTCTCCTACAACCACCCCGCCCTTCCTGTCAACTCATGAGGACCCAATATTAAGGAAATTTGAAAAATAAAATTGGAGAGTTTCACGGGTTATTACCGAGAATGCTGGCGAAGTTGAATTGCAATATTGTTGCAAAATTATGCATTTACTATTTATATTTATTCCAAGAAGATTCAACTGAACTGATCTTGGAATGAGATACTGAGAATTCTGTCAACGAAGAGAAGTGAGGGATTATATATGCAAAGAGATGTCGAAATAGGACGTAACATAGAATTTTCTATTGTATGAAGAAGGGGTATTGTACATTCTGATTAATCTTCACACCTGAATGTCTAACTGTCAAGGATTTAAGGAATGCCTCACTTAGTTCACATATCCCTATGGAGTACTTACGAAGTTTTTGTTTATATAGAAAAATTTTATAACGGAAAGGAATTTTTTTAAACAAATGGCATTATGTAAATTTCCATTTCATATTTTTTTTTTGAACTGAAATCCAGTCTTGATTATACATAAAATGAAGCATAATTTTAATATAATAATTCTTGAACAATTTTAAATGGTGACGTCAATGTATTCACTCAAGTCTTCTAATGCCATCAATAGCTTTCAGATGCGAAATCCTTTCTAACATTGTTCATATCTCTTTAAACAATACCTAAGATTATATTCATTCTTGACAGAGACATACAGAAACCTAAGTCATATTTTAATAAAAAATTTCTATCCTCTGAATATAGCTTTAATTAGAGCATCACTTTTGGACCGAAAGTTCGATGGCCAAGTCGAAGTCTATCTAAGATAACTATTAAGAAAAATATTAAATGAAGTTTCCTCGAAAGAAATTATAAGGACTTTCTCCGAGTTTCTCTCCCTTCCATATGAGAAATAAAAGAAGCCAATCGATGCCCATTCACTCCCCTAAGAATTTGTCATTCTTAAGAGAGGTTGGGGGAAAAGTTACCTGATGATTATCTGATTCCGAAATGAGATATTCAATAAAGTATTCATAATAATTCTAATGGTTTTTAAAACTGGTTTTCATAGGACCAAGAAAATTATATGAATTAGATTTACATTGGTTTCTGTACGTTTGGGGAAAGTTGGCGGTTTAAAATGACATAAAATAGATGTAAGTACGAGTCAGTTAATGTGTTAACAAAGAAATTATAAGTGTTGGTAATGTTGGAAGAACGTAAGTAGATAATGTCCGAGTTTTCTTTATAATAGCAACACTTCGAAGAAGTACTGCATTAACAAATCCGTTAGATAACCATCGAGTTCCGTGTTCTCTAAAAACTGTTGACAGAGGATAATTTTTTTGACATTTTAATTAAAACTTATTCGAGCTCTCAGATACATCACCCGCCCGCTCCCCCCAACCACAGACAAAAAGAAATTGATATTCAAAGGGAGAGAGCCATCTTTTTAAAGATATAATACCTAGAATGAATATTTAACTCACCTTCATGAGTATTATATAAGAGAAATTTACATTTCCGTAACTCTCTAAACATTGACAGGAAAGGGAATTAATATGAAAGGTAATTCTAATTGAGAGAACTTTTTAGCACTTTTGATTAGATATATTTGCACGTTCATATCTTTATACAATCTACGTAAGTTTTTTTTTTTCAGTTTTCTGCTTAATATGACCCAAGAATATAAGTCCTTGTTAGACTGTTAGACACGTGGATGGCACATTTCCCTCCGCTAACAAAAGAGACAAAGAGAGAATCCGAAGGGTGTGCTTACACACGAACTCTTCATGCTGTGACAAAACTTGAAGCTTAAGTAAGAGTTGGATGAACAAGAATCTGTTGACTCTTCTTCATTAAGTAAAACAAACCAAAAGGTGTCTCGTCCTTTCCAGCAAAATGAATTATGCACGTTTGTGTTACCCACTGACATCTGCTTTTTTAGGGCGTCAGATATTTCACATATTTTTTTTAGAAGAGAGAAGCTTAAGCATTTTAGATTCTACATTTATTTCAAAGAAGAAGAAGAAGAAGCCTAAAGAAAAGTAAAATTTCATTATTCAAGATAAACTGTTTATACAGGTATATTTATATACATACTTACATGCATTCTATCCTAAACAACATTTTCAAATATAGAAGAAGAAGTGGGATAGACATATATTTAGTATATAGTACTTTATTCTATATATAGCCAGTTCAAGAACAGATCAACACTTTTGGAAGTGATTATACAGGTGATTAGGATCTAACCAGAACGTAAAAGGTTGGACCCTGATCTCATGCATACCTCTCTCTCTCACCATTCTGTCTCTTCAATTCTCAATTAATGGACCATCTTGGATGTATTTCCTACAAAAATAGGTTTATTATTCAAATAACCCAACAAGAAATGAGTAAAACAAAGCAAATATTAAAATGCATAGTAAATGAATTATCGAGTCAGATAACTAGTCTAAATTACGGGCATTGACTAAAGGCTATTAGCTAATAGCCTACAAATCAACACAAAATTTACATACTCCCAAATCAACAACTAAACGTCATGTCAAAAAAAAAAAAAAAGTCTACCATATAAAGAGGCTGACATTGCAAATGACTTGCATATGTCCTCTTTATCAAACCACCAGCTATTTCCACAAGTCCACAGACATCTGTTGAAAGAGTTAAATATGATAGAAAACTCCCAAAATATATATTACAAAACACATTAATGGAAGGTGTAAATGCATATTGATATGGCAAACGATAACATAACAAAATAATAATATAAAGTGTTGATATCATATTAAATTTCCCACACCAGTTCATAGTTCATAATGATTAGAAATTCATTGACGTTCACAGCTAATCCCATAAAAACAGTTTATTTGAGACTCATCTAATGCCAATTTTCAAAGCCTGTGACTACTTGAGTTATGACTGTATAGCTGCAGTTCTATCACGTTATGAACGATCAAATCACTTTTAGGGCAGATTTTGGCATAATATCAATATAACGCATGTATATATATACATATCGGAGATATATATATTCTATATATAAAGATGAAGGAATCAAACTATGCACTGTTTCATACTATCGAATATATGACCCAGTTGCTGTCATGAACCTTCCACGATAACATCTTAAAGCATTGAATGAAATGCATATGCGTGTCCTTTAAATATATATGTATATATATATATATATATATATATAATATATTATATTATATATATATATATGATATACAAACTCAACACACATTTAACCTTTAGCTTTCATTCCTTTGAATGTTACTGCTGTTTTTAACGAGATCTTTTATACAAGCATTTATGATACGGAAAAGTTTATAACCATGGGAAGTTTGTATCCAGATTTTGCAATGATTCCAGTTATTTTAAGCACCAAAGTGTCCAATTATTAATAATAAAAAAGGAAATTATCAAAGCAAATTCATTGGAGTTGCAGAGCTAATCAGTGTTTAATTGAGGTTCATCAAATCTTATTCTGTGAGTAACTGATGGGTAAATGGTTATTGGGGATATAAAGTATATTGTATAAGTGATATATAATATATATATATATATATATATATATATATATCTATATATATATATATATATATATATATATATATATATATATTATGAGAATATATATATGTGTATTTTTGGCGTGTGTGTGTGTGTGTGTGTGTGTGTGTGTGTGTTCGTGTGCGCGCGTGGCGTATGTGTGCAATATTGTGCATAAATATGTATAGGAATAGAATGAGTTACGTTGAAATTTTGACACAAAAAAAAAAAAAAAAAAATTTCATATTACATTATTATGTTAGTGTATTTTCTCTTTTTATAAAAGCATATATATAAGCATTTATGAACCAAAAGAGCAAAAATTAAACACCCAACTTGTTACAACAGAAATGTTTTGAATGCGGTGAAATCAGGATTTTGCTTAACAAAAAATGCCCTTTACTTTAGAGCCTAGAAAAGTGCATGCCGGTGCAGTGTTTGCGTTTGATTTCAAGAAACTTTTCCTGACCAAACAACTCGATTGCACTTGGTTGGGATGCTGAAGAGCACTTTCAGATATCTTTTCTAAAGAGAGAGAGAGAGAGAGAGAGAAGAGAGAGAGAGAGAGAGAGAGAGAGAGAGAGAGATTGGGGGATCTGGAAATTTTCAATGCAGGAAATACTTCATTTCCTTTGAGCGAAGAGGTGCAATATTGGCTCTTTTTTGGCGAAATAAGTTTAGACGGCGTTTATTTTCGAATAGAGTGCAAATTGTGAATGACAGCAAAGTAAAGGGCCTTATTCTATTACTTCCTCCATTAGTAGCATTGTCGTCAATAGTTTGTTGAGAAACCTGACAAAATTTGGCTCTTTTTAACATACAAATATATAAGGAGTCAATTGTCTAATAAGTTGTTGCCTGTGATTTAGTCTTTCGGCAATAATCATTTGTAAACCTAAAACAAATTGGATTTTTATACACCCAAATAACAGATGCTTATAGGATCAGGAGAGGTACCAAGAAAATTATATATTTGAAACGACTAGAAAAACTATTTCTTTTCTCCTCCACATATCAGTACCAAGAAAAAATTATACAAATTAAAAGTAATTGTTTATCGTTTTTATGCTGAAATTCTTCCCACCAATGCAAAATCTCTACTTAACTAGATGAGTCAGATTCTGATACAATATATATAAAGATATTCATATATATTATATAATGGAAATTATATATATATATATATATATATATATGTATGTATGTGCTGTGTGTTTGTGTGTGTGTGTGTCCTCGACGTCATGATTGACATAAATAATATATATATATATATATATATATATATATATAATTATATATATATATTATATATAAAATGTTTAAAAGATAAGATATACTTACCCTAATCAACAAATATTTTCTGATTCCAATCCATCTAAGGTGATACAGAATCACTAATATATCTGACCTCTGACCTCACTGCGTTCTAAAGCCTGTAAACATTATGCCGTTGACACCTTGTTAGTTCCCCTCAGGTGAGCGACTTCTAAATCAATTATAATAATATATAACAGACTTGAGATTTTTTTCTTCTATAGGCTTCAATATGCTGGAGAACTTTTTATTTTTATATATATATAATTGTGTCGATAATATATGATAATTCAGACTTGAGATTTTTTATTCTATATATATAATATACTGGAGAACTATTTATATTTATTTATTATATTTTTTTTTTTTGCGTCTATAAACTTCAATATAAAGGGAAAACTTGACTGATACTTCAAACCGTTTATTGCTGATAGATACAGATGGGTTTTACTCTACTTAAAATTTTCATTTTCAACAGATAGAACAAAAATTTGAGAAAGACAAGTTACCTTGTACTCTCTTCACTTATGGTTTTTCACGATCATTTAAAATAAAGAATTAAGGAAACGTTTTGAAAACCGTCTGTTTAATGTTTCATTACAGTTACTCTTCTCCCCCAAGAAATTAAAATGAATTTGTTTCTAAAATCTTCTCCGTTTTGGAGAAAGACCTACCGTTGGTATAAAAAATAGGCTACTTTCTTTCACAATAGGAAAATTTTAGCAGAGAAACTATTCATTGTGTTGGTAATATACTTCACTGGCAAACACAAATGCTTAATTATGCATCACAGGGAAAACGCTGAAGTAACTGATCTGTTTTTGAATCTCTTATGAACATTTTTTCTTTTTTATTTTTTTATGAAAGTGACCTTGCTTGCAAAAATATATTTCTATTGAGCTCTGTGTTCGACAGATAAATGATCTCGGTACGAGCTATCAGAAGACTGATCAAAGTGTTTGATGAAACGATCATTTTCATAAATGGCTCTCGTTAATGTATTTATAGAGTAAGGGTCACCACGATGATGTATTCACCCCTGTGATGGGAACTGATGATATCATAAATCTTTCGGATGAAAACTCAGAGTTTACTCTTTCGCAGAATTGTAAACAAGGCCTGGTCCTTTCTTTTATAAAACGGAATAATCATATTAAATCCCAGTAAGGTAGAGATTTCCAATCATCTTTTACAATTCATTCTCCACCAAATATACCCATTCATCTTATTCAATAAATATGCCCACTCATCTCACTCACCACCCAATCTCCAACAAATATATCCATGCATCTTCTTCACAACCCTGTTTCCAACAAATATGTCCAATAAACTTATCCACAACCCAATCTCCAACAAATATGTCCAATCATCTTATGCACAGCCAGTCTCCAACAAATATCTCCAATCATCTTCTTCACAACCCAGTCTCCAACAAATATATCCAACAATCTTATTCACAACCCAATCTCCAACAAATATGTCCAATCATCCTATTCACAACCCAGTCACCAACAAATATGCCCAAACACTGTTCACAACCTCATTTCCAACAAAAGTATCCAGTGATCTATCCTTTCCCAACTCTTCTACCATTATCCCATTAATTGTAGAAAAAAGAGAAAATATCAAACGTCCAGCTTTCGCCAATAGAGCTACACGACCGAAAGAGGATTCCATCACAAACTGCGACATAATTCTGCTTAATTATGATTCCCCTCCTCTACAGTTATTAATATTCATGAAATATTGCAGCCCGGGGAGCATAATCTCTCAGGTAATTGCTGCAAATAACCTTCATTCATTCGAAAATGAGCAACAATTATGGTGGAGGTGATATGATTTTAGTTTTATACCTGTGAGAATACTATTAAAAAATTTCCTTTTTTAAGGATTAAGACTGAATATGTTTACGTTTTGGGCAATAAATCATTTATTCATTAAGGCATTTGTTAACCTCAATAAAATCCTCTCCTTCTTATAATTGTTTCTCTCTTGTTTCAGCTTCTTATTCGGATTTTTCATATATTTCACTCTTCCTCTGGTTTTTTCTATCTTAGCATAATTATATATCTTATGCTGTTGTTTCAGGATGCTTGATATCTTGACGGAAATAATTAGGTAGAATAAGGATAAGTTTTGTTTATTGCAGCTGGAGGGCGCTGCCATAAATCAAACAGAATTATCAAGATACTACACACACACACACACATAAATATATATATATATATATATATATATATATATATATATATATATATATATATATATATATATATATATATATATATATATATATATATATATATATAAATTTCTGACTCACATCAGGATCAAAACCTAGGTTCAATCGTGATGTGAGCCAGAAATTTATTTCTATTCCAAACTTGATTGTGTGTTGATTATATATATATATATATATATATATATATATATATATATATATATATATATATATATATATATATATATATATATATATATATATATATATATATATATATATATATATATATATATAGATATACATATGCAAAACCAAAATGTACTTTAATTCCATCCATTTTTAATATTCTCATTCAGGATTGTAGGTCACATAGCACAATGTAACACATGTTTTGTTTATTTGTATTTTTTTTATGTTTATATATGTATTTTTTGGCCACTGAATTAAAAAATCACATTCGTTTTGATGTAATATCGATAGTTTTTAATTTATTGTTAATTTCATATTTTCTTGTTCTATACCCAACGTTTCTCTACAGCAGTATGTTAGTTCAACCTATTCTAATAATATATATGGATAATACAATTACAATAGGTACTTTTCATGTATTGAAAGGTATTTAGGAAGTACAATATTAGTTAGAACAAAAAGAAAAAATGCAATTCTGCACTTCAAATGCTTTGATAAATCTTTCCTTAAGATAAAAGTGCTTTGACGATCGAGATTTTCTTGAGTACATACTTTCATATTTCTGACTAGAGACCATGTGTAATCTCCCATCATAGCAGTATTCCATAAAATTGATATCTTCTTTCCAATAGATGTATATATGATAAATCTCTCACCGTGCTCTCACTGACATCACCCAAGTTTTCGGGGAAGAAATCTAGGTGAGAGTGCAAAATGAACCTTTAAGGACATACGACAACCCAGTTTCTTGAAGTTCTCAATAAGTTTATATACCATTTGTTTGTAATCAGGATCCTTGTGATTTCCTATATTCTTTTTGAATCAATGAACTACATCACGAAATGCGCACCATGCTTCTTTTCAACTTTTGTCATCGCTCTTTCTAGTTTCTCCGACTTCAACATTGCGTTTACTTGGGGTCCAACAAATATGCCATATATGATCTTAGCCTCAGGTAAATTTGGAAACATGAGACGAATTTCTGAAAAATCCTCCTGTATCTAAGGCCTTCACAAACTGTTTACCAATCCAAGTTTAATATGAAGTGGGGTAATAAGTTTTTTAATTGGAATCTACTAGGGGCTGTCTGAGAACATTTAACACCCTGGCTGCAGTTCCAATCGTAGGGCCAATCAACTTTCTTTATATTGATCATCATCAGTTCTGCTGTCCCATATTTGCATGAAACATGAATATTTTTTTATCCCCTGTAAACCAAGCAAGAAGGCATGCACTTGAAATCACCACAAACATGTTTGGATTCAGTATAATTTATTTTATCAAGTAAGTTGTTTGACATTATCACAGTTTTTTTCTTCTGTACGATAGGTGTGCAAGAGGCAAAGATGGATATTTAATTTCATTATGGAGCAACACTGCTTAAGAGACTTCGTGTTGAGCTGTCTCTAAAACA
This sequence comes from Macrobrachium rosenbergii, assembly GCF_040412425.1. Lineage (NCBI taxonomy): Eukaryota > Metazoa > Arthropoda > Malacostraca > Decapoda > Palaemonidae > Macrobrachium > Macrobrachium rosenbergii. Next base: position 1,754,829 of record NC_089771.1, on the reverse strand, counting down.
GTCGCCATTCTGAAGGATCATTTGACTCAATAGCAGAAAACAATCCAATCACATCTTTACAGTAACACAGATCATTACTAACGTCATAGTAAATTTCAAATTCTTCATGTCGTTTCCATGCACAGATGTCCTGCAGTCTTCCCATAGTAGATTCCATTCCTTCAGCCTTGATGAAAGAAGTTCAGCTCCTGACTTAGTTCCATTTAAATCCCTGATTAAATCATCTAGCTCACTCTGATTTGGGAAGTAAGGCTCTGAAGTCGTTTTGGTACAAAAGCTTCCTCCATTTCTTGGCTGCAGTTACTTGCCGACTCTTCAGATGAAAAAACCATTTGCACCTTCCATCTGAAAAGAAAGAAATAACTACATATAGAAAACTTAAACAAGACTTGAATAACGTTAGTATTCCATACATCTTTAGGAAATGAACGTTTTAGCTAGTAAATACTTAATGTTCAAGTTAATTAAAAGTAAGACTTTTGGAGAGTATGATAAATGCTTCTACATTTTGTGGTGGTTGTGGTAATGGTAAAGGTTCATCATGTGGGACAGGTGCTCTAAATGATGGGATGTTGGATAGCCTGAAGAGCTTGTCTTGTTTCACTTTTCTGTACTTTGTCACATCAATCAAACATAGTAACAAAATCGTGATGGTTCTTCGGCTCTTATAATTGGAACGGCAAAAGGCATTGCCCTTCCTCTCCTCTTCTAGAGTAGATCGGCAGCTTTTACATATCCATGACGGGCCCATGGTTAATTAGGTCACCCATGGGCATTCCGAAACAGAGTCTGTACGCTTCCACAATTTGGTTTTTCAACGATCTTATGCAAAACTTGTTTTTTTCAATATAATAACCACAACATAGCAAAATGATTCTTAAGAATTTTTACACCTTTAGTAGCCAATCCTGAAAATAGCAAACTTAAAATTGTTCTATCTCAAAGAGAAAATTAGATATTCATATGGTAGCAGAACATATAACAGTTATATATATATGTATAACATTGAAAGACAATATATGTGTATAACGGTCGATGATACAGAAAAATAATTACATTCTTGGAATCAGCAGAGAAAAGTGATTAACAAACAGTATAAAAAAAATAAAATAAGGAAAATTTTGTAAAATATTTTACGTTGCGTATTAATTGACAATATTTGGAGATATTCAATCATAATTCCATGGAAAGACATTTCTCCTTGATTGTATATTAAATATGCCTATCAAACTAATAATAATAATAATAATAATAATAATAATAATAATAATAATAATATAATAATAATAATAATAATATTAATATTGTTAAAAACTGAACTAATGATTTATGCACGGTGGCTACAGTCTACCATTAATTTCATTCTCAATCTAATTAACTGTGGATAAAATATTCACTTTATAAAACATGGTACTGTAGGTCAATGTTGGCTCTGCTAATTGCTGTACAAACAGCTGATCTCTTGATGTTCATTTTATTGCAAGATCAATGACCGAGAGCAGAGGGCATCTGGTATCAAAAAAAAAAAAAATGAGTACAGTAATTTGTAAATTGACAACTGAATTCACCTGATTGAATAATGCACTGAAATCTTGCTCTAATGATTTATAGTTTTTTCCATTAATTTACAAAAATTAAAGCATATGATCCAGAATTAATTCATAGTAAACGAATGTCATTTTTTTTATTTAATATTTAATCTGTTTAATTTTGCGGAAGTCAAATCCATTTGTCTCCAAAATTGTTTCAAAATCTTAATTTAAGTTAGCTGCATGTTAATAAACAATTGAGAATTTCTTTAAAATGATTTATAATTTTCAGAATTAATGTGAAAATTCAAAACGTGTTGGTCAGAATGAAGGAAAATATGAAGAATTTGGGCGTCAGTTAACCAAAGATAAAATCTGTTTCTCTCTGAAAAGTATGTCGACTGATATTGTATCAAAATCTAATTTGTTTTTCTTTATAATGTCGAAATTGTCTTCGCTTTCATCGATGTTCAAAATGTTCAGAATGGAAATTCAAGTTATCTGAACTGTGAGCACTTGATATTCTTTTATTTTGGTCCAGTGAAAAGATTAATTAGCATACTTTAATTCCTGATTAATTCTGACTTCAAGCGCTTTATTTACAAATTTACTGAAGCAAATAATTCGATTTTTTTTTTCATGTAGTATAAACAATAATTACTTTTCTTACTGAATCTTAAGGTTTTACGAAGAAAGTTTAGAAAATGGGATTAATCAAAGTTAAGTGTTTTTTTTGCAAAGAGTATATATATATATATGAAATATAAAGGAAATATTTTTTTATATATTTCATATTTAATATATCTGTCGACCAAACACTTATACAGGTCATGCTTTTCATCATTTCATAAATGAACAAGAGCTAAATTTATCTATAAGTTGGAAAAAAATATATATATATAACTAGTATCAACAGGTATTAGACATTTAACGAAATCCATCTCACAATCGAGTTTCAAAAGAGAATCGTCCTCTTGCAATTAGATCGAACAGCACTCAGGTCAACATTTTATTACTAAGGCCTAATGAAAGTATATAGAACTTTTTGGAACCTTATTTACAATATACACTAAGGCATGTTTTCATTTAAGCTCTTCAGTTATTTTGCTCGGAAGTACGGAAGTAATATGCAGCTGGTGCCAGCAATCGTGAATGCCAAGTTATTGCATATGGGCATATATTTGAATATTTATATATATATATATATATATATCATTTTGTGCCATCCAATATATATATATAAATCATTCTGTAATAAAATATGATCGGCGACGACCAGGTGAAAGGCTTGTGACGGCTAAATAAATAATGAATTAATTTAAAGTGAGCTATAGATAAAGTTCTACTGAAAGGATCGTTTTTCAAGATTCGGACCAAATCACTGACCTCAAAATCCAAACGCCGAATGTCGCTGGGATTTTCTGGCTTGACAACATTTTGCATTTTGCACTAATATGCCATTACTGTAGGTTTGTTAAACCAATGGAAACATTGTAATATATTTAAGGCATTACAAACGTCTTATGAATCCTTTAAAATCACCACTTCCTTTTATGAAGCTCAAAACTGAAGCCAGGCATATCCTGTTGAATAGTGATTTATGAAGCACAGATGGTCTGGTAGTCTGGGCGTTTTAAAATACCATAAATAGGAGCTGAAACCATGAAAATCAGACTGAAATTTGGAGGTCGTATAAGTAGAATTTTCCTTAAATGTCGAAATATACTGAACGTATACAATATATGTTCAGTGGCTTGATTCTAGAAGACCATTATCTCGTCGCTTGTTTCCCACGATTTCATTTGAGAATAGTGCCTGAGAGAGATGTTTTTGAGAGAGAGAGAGAGAGAGAGAGAGAGAGAGAGAGGAGACCTTTGAGAGAGAGAGAAATAGTCCTGTTCACCAAATGATAATATCTATGATGCAGATCCGGTTCTTTGTGTAATGTCAGTTAAAAATATCAGAATTGCCTCATTAAATGCCATTTAATAAAATACAGTAATTTTAAATGAAAGAATTATATAAAAAACATAAACAGTATTGCCTTTCCATTTGTTTTATTTCCTAAATTACCTTTTATTAATTGGATTACCTCTCCAAATAAGCGTTTAGTTGACCAAATACTGAAACATGTATTAAATCTTGTTTGTAGATTTTCAATAATATTAAAAACACACTAACAAACAAACAAACAAACAAACGCCCTTGATTGCGTTATTGTTTAATAGGCATGACATGCAAATGACCATGGGCCCAGATGACTATTCATATTCCTTCCCAAAGTTTTACTATTTGAACTGACAGCCATGGAAAACAGCAATCAAGAAGAGACATTTCAAACGAGGCGTTGTCCTAATTATGCAATCAAAATTGAATTGTCCTTTCATTATTCATTAGTGAATGTTTAATGGTTCGAATAACACATCACACCCACACACACACACACACACACACAAACACTGCGCTTGCAGAAGCAATCGCATTAACAGTTTTGAAACAAAGGCATTACAAACAAATTTCCTTAATGGTTTGTGTTTACAATAAATAGTCTTTCGTGGATCTGAACGATGATCGATGAATGGGCTGGGACGTCACTTCTGTGAGTAAATTTCATTTCCTTATTTTTTCCGTGAATTGTTTTGTATCTCTTAAGATTAATGATGTCTCCGGTACGTAAGTTCCTTGTTCATAATTTTGGATGTTTTCATGAACAAACCGATATATAATATCTTTTATATTTATGTGATTATTTCCTCATTTACGAAACTAGCACCACACTAACAGAAGCAGTTTTATGTTTATAAACAGGAAATTGTTTTATCTATCATTAAATTAAAGATTTATTTATATATATATATAATAAATATATAAATATATATATATATATATGCAATAAATATATAAATATAAATATATATATATATATATCATCTATTTACAAATTATAACTAACAAGAAGTTGTCATGTAGCTGAATGGTTTAGTTTGCCCTTAGTTTATCGAGAGTAGAATCATCGCTGCATACACCAACCCTGGTTGACTTAGATACCGTGATTAAAATTATCAACATTGAGATCTGTCCCTTTTTACCTGGGAAAGGGGCAAGGATAAGCGAGGCTGAGTGTCGTGGGTTAAGCAGCTTAGCCCAACTAAGCTGTTTAAAACAACCATTCTAAAGGCATATTGAGCTGGCTCAATTGTCTTTCCACAGGATACCTGGGGAGAGCAAGCAAGATGGTAGGAACAGAGAGAAAATGACACATCTTCAGCCTGGTCACGAAGAATATCTATGATGGGATCAAGGTTGGCGGTTGCCTTAAAAAGTTTATCGGAAGATTTTTGTAGTTGGCATTTACATAAAATACAGGATTTTAAATGAAAGAATTGCTAAGAGCCCCCTAAACATATTGACTCCTTTTGACTTAAATTACCAGTTGATATAGTCATCCCTGAATGGAGCCGTCCAGTTGGCAGTGCCACAAGTGTGATTGCCCTGTCAGATTTTTCAAACAGATTATCCAAAAAATAAAGTAAAAAAACAAGTAAATACCTTTCTGATTGCGTCATTGTTTGCCATTGACAGTGCAAATGAGTCGCCCAGATGACTATTCATATTCCTGGCATTTTATCGAAGTGCCAGCCAGTGTTTTGTGCTCCAGTGTAAGTGACATTCAAACTCGATTGTCCTTATGCAATAAAATTCAGTGCAGCCTTTCATTATTCATTAGCGATGTGTTATATTTTCCTTTACAAGTGTAACGTTTAACACTCTTGAAACAGGGGCCATTTTAAACAATTCATCTTAATGGAAGGTGTTTACCACCATTCAAGACTCCAACGAAGATCTTCATGGGGATTTGGAAGTTTTTTCTAATAATTCATTTAACCATTTTCTTTCCCACAAAAATTTCTTGCATCTATAAATTATTAATTTAACCAAAGTGTTAATAACGCAGGATTTTTCATGAAACAGAACTAATCTTATAATAATTTTTTCTTATTTTTATGATTTATCTTAATGTAAAGTTATATTAAAGGCCAAATAAATAAAACCAGTTTTATGTTTATAAAAGTTGTTTTATTCTACAAATCTAAAAATACAGGGAAATATGTATATACATATAAATATATATACATATATACATACATATATATATATATATATATATATATATATATATATATATATATATATATATATATATATATATATATATAAATATATATATATATATATATGTATACATATATATATATATAAATATATATATATAATATATATATATTATATATGATAGCATCACAAAATATATATTATCCAACTGACATGATATATATATATTACAGGAATATCAGTATATATGGGAATAAGGATATATGAAATAGTCATGGAGTCTAATATGATATAATAACATTATAAGGAGGAGCCATAATTGGTATATGGATGGAGAGAATCAAATCTATTATTGAACTTTAATGAAAATGTAGAGGGTTGGGGAGAAAGCTATTTCTATTATGAATTATTGGGGATGAATGTTTACAGGAATAATCTGCAGGTGGAGGAATGAGAGATGAAAAGTCAGTGAGAGAGAGAATAGAGAAAATAACATTAAAGGAGAGCCAGAATTGGTATATGGATTAAGATTAACTGTCATTTTCTATTAATGAACTTTAATGAAATATAAGAGAGAGAGAGAGAGAGAGAGAGAGAGAGAGAGAGCCATTTCAGAAGAGAGATTAGAAAGAAGATAATTAAGATTAACTGGTAATTTTATTTAACACAGTTCAGTTTTGATAACAAAATAATTTTCAATATTAATCATGAATACGAGAGAGAGAGAGAGAGAGAGAGAGAGAATAAGAGAGAGAAAGAGTTTGTGTTTCATATTAAATTTTCTAACTTTAAGTGTACACCAGGGACAACAGCTATAGACGAGTCTTTCCTTACCCTTTAAGCATGGAGATTGTCTTATTGAGCCGTGAAGTGATGAGAAGCGATTCCTTATAAAAATTCACCCCAACTGATTCCTGCAGACAGCCAGCAAATCTAATTTCAATCAGGGGAGAATTCAGCAGACAACTCGTCTAAGTCTTAGATCTATAGAATTACCATAATAAATAGCCATTTCTCTTAATCTAAGTGCATGCTGATAATAAAACAAAATAAGGGGCTTAGAAAAGCAGTTATTGACCATGAATCATATATTTTTTTTTGTATTTTGTGCGAAAGATTTAGAAAACGAGCGAAGCAATAGGAAAACAAAATCCAACTTTTCTATGTTGTTGATCTACAGAATTAGTATAAAAACAGTAATTTCTCTTAGCAAAGCTGCATGCTGATATAAGAGCAAAATAAGGTCATAGAGAAGCAATCATTGACCATGAATTATACACTTATTTTTGTCTTTTGAGCGAAAGAATTTGTAAAAGAGCGAAGCAATAGGAAAACGTCATCCATCTCCTATCAACCAGGAGCCAGTGGGAGCCGAGGAATCCACCTTCAGTCAAAAGACGAGGAAATAAGAATGTAAACAAAGCAGAAGAGGAGAATAACCCGTAGAAGGAATGAGAGATGAATCACCAGACGTCTTAATAGTATTAGTGGTAAAGAGAAATTTCAGATATGGGGAGGAATTGATAAAACCGAAAGTATGCTATAAAAGGGCAAAGTGAAATGTTGAAGTGGTTGTTTGAGAATGGTTGTTTGAGAGAGAGAGAGAGAGAGAGAGAGAGAGAGAGAGAGAGAGAGAGAGAGAGAGAGAATAGTAAAAGCATTCACCTTAACCTAACTTGGGTTTAAACAGCAGTTTCATGTTACGCAAACCCTATAAGATCCTCCAACACAGAATTCAAACCCTGAGCTTTTGTTTATTCATTAGATCAAATAACTGACGATACAGACTTATTAATCAAAACTAAATTAATCAGTAATAACCAAGGCTTACCAGTGACTACTGAAACCTTCAAAGAAGGTCAGGAAATTATTTTTATCAGAGTCGGACAGTTATTTTGATCAAGATTAGACGATTGTTTTAATCAGACGACCAGCAACCAATGCCATGTTTCGTGGTGATATTTTCGTAATATTTTCAGATTTATATTTTGTAGCTGAAGGAACGAAAAAAAAATCTTATTAGATTATGTAAATAAATGAAGATTTAGTAGTTAGGCAAAAATCTAGACTTAAAACCTCTGAATATGATAATAATGATGATAGGAAACCAATTACATAATTAATTTTTAAAAAATTAATACAAACGTATGATATGATTATGTCTTAGTCTTGTATCCAAATGAATTATTAATTCATGCACAAGGCCTCGACTTCAGAAATAAACGACATACCCAATATCCTAAAAAAGCTAATTATAAAATGGCTCACCAAAGTACACTTCTCCGTTTCAGAATCAATCAAAATTACCAAAATACTAAAAAAAAAGCTAATTGCTTATAAAATGACTCAATAATAAAATAAAAAATAAAATAAAATAAAAAATGGCTCACCAATGTACATATCTCCCATTTCAGAAATGTTAGTTATTACCAAAATACTAAAGTAAAAAAAGGAATTACTTATAAAATATCACAATAGTAGAGCAAAAATATTAAAATTAAAAAAATTAATTACTTATAAAATGGCTCACCAATGTATGTTCCCTCCATTTCAGAAAAAAAGTTTAAATTACTAAAATACTGAGGCAAAAAAAATAATTACTGATAAGAAGACCGACCAAGACACCAGAGATGGGAAAGAAGACGGAATGGAGGCGAAATGAGCAAGAGTTTCTCCCTCTGTCTGCTCGGCAATAAATTTCCTCCTGGATCCGAGGAAAAGCTTTATCCTTCCCCAGGAATTACGTGGCAAGGAGCCTTTTCCAGGGTTTTGAGACGTGCGTAGAGAGGCAAGTAAGAAAAGAGGAAGATCTCTCTCTTTCTCTCTCTCTCTCTCTCTCTCTCTCTCTCTCACACTTTCTTCAGACAGGATCTGTTAATTTCTTATTAATTGATATTAATCTCTCTCTCTCTCTCTCTCTCTCTCTCTCTCTCTCTCTCTCTCTCTCTCTTCTCTCTCTCTTTGAAACGACGTTTTTCATTCATTATTAAATAAATTATTATTATTATCCCTCTCTCTCTCTCTCTCTCTCTCTCTCTCTCTCTCTCTCTCTCTCTCTCTCTCTCTCTCTCTCTGAGAACTGTTCATTAACAAAGGACAATATACTATCTCTTTTCAGGTTTTCAGTCAATATCTATCAAGACAAAAAATATAAAAGGCTATTGAAAACTAGAATAGCATTGCTACAAAGGTACATCATAAAGTTTTTATTGAGTCAAAGTATCAAATTTTTTTGTAATAGTTAAAAAATATATATTCTAATTTTTATTTCTGTACAATAACAAACGATTATTAGCCTTGTGGCCTTGACAAATATTAGTGATTTAATTTCCTCGTTATTTCTCCTAGTATAAATAAAGACAAAAATCTTAACAATAAAGATTCTGAACAGCTGAATAATCTTCAGACTTTTCAAACAATACCAAATCTCATGAAGGCTTTCATATACATATCTCGGTACCTATCAGTCAACAAGAATCTCCTGTCTAGACAATCATGAACTATGCGGAACTTCCATCATTACCTGGACAAGGGAATCTATATCATGAAGGATATTGGGTTCCATTCTGTCAATTAATGTCTCATATCCTTTGTTGCCCACGGTTGAGTGGTGTTGTGATATGTAGCTACACTCTGTAAGTTTTGTTGTATTACTTTTTTATGTGTACAACTTTACTAAATAGTAGATTTTTTTTTTCTATTATTCATACATGTTTCTGTATTTATTCATTATGAAGTTTTGATCAATTTTAGTTAAATATGACACTCATTGTTTAGAGTCTAATTTAAATTTGATTTCTCCTTGAGACATTTAAATATTTAACTTTCGTTTTTTTCAGTTTTAAAGGTAAACTCTTTTTGAACATTTTTGAGGACAAACCATAATTATATTTTCCAAATATAATGAAAATGTATTGCAGTTTTTTTTAAATAATATAAAAAAAGTTAACAAAAAATATATAAATAGTTCTTTTTTCAAGCTTTTATATAATATCTGATAAGATTAAAAAATACGTTTAAGGTTTTGATTCCTGTATGATAGTTGCTAAAACTAAAGTTATAACGTTCAAAAGTAAACAGGACGTTCAGTCTTACAATAAATATATATTGATGATCAGTTAGCCAAATTAAAGCAAAATTAATATATTGCAAACTGAGCTTTATATACGAATACATTGAAGATGAGCTGGACTGTTTCAGACCTGGCTTATGATAACTTGGCCCTGCCAAAACCAGCAAAGAAAATTAAGTGACATCTGTATGAAGATTGGCACATATTCTGGAAGACCTGTCTTAGTCTCCTTGTCTATTACAGCCAGTCCTTTCTATATCTCTCTTTGGCTGTCTGTTTTAGGAGTCATCAGATATACTCTCTCTCTCTCTCTCTCTCTCTCTCTCTCTCTCTCTCTCTCTCTCTCTCTCTCTCTCTCTCTCTCATTTAATTTATTCTCTTTCTTCTTACTGATTTCCTCTTTTCATGCTTTAGAATTATTTTCTCAATATCTGTACATGTTTATAAGAGACATTACACTCTTTTTAGTACATATGCTACAATCTCTCTCTCTCTCTCTCTCTCTCTCTCTCTCTCTCTCTCTCTCTCTCTCTCTCAGAAACCAATATATCAGAGCAATATTTCAACCTATCATCTGCGCCCTTTCATAGCATACTTTTTGTTATAAAGTTCTCCCTTTCCCAGAAATTCCCTTCATCAGGCCAGCAAAGAGAGAGAGAGAGAGAGAGAGAGAGAGAGAGAGAGAGAGAGAGAGAGAGAGAGAGAGGAATATTTTCCCAACCGCCTTCCCTCTGTGTGGTTATTCTCCCTTATTCTCCCTCCTGTTTCGTTTACCTTCTGATTTCGTTGCTGCCTCGTTGCAACTGGAAACCTCGACTGGCACCTACGTTCTGAGGGATGAGGGATGGACGGTTGTCTCATACCATTTCGTTTTCCAATTTATTTCAAGCGCAATTCTTCTTCTCATTTATTTTAGGGACCAGTTTGGGAAATTGTCTTATTTCTTTATTAACGTGGATTTACTTTTGGAAATTGTCTGATTTCTGTATTAACGTGGGATTTTGTTCCTATATTTTTGCCCTCCAGTTGGATAAGATTAGAGTTTTTAAGCATTTCCTATCTATTTTGTTGACATGTCTATAAATGCAATGCAGATAGAGAAGAATCTAATTTACTGTCTTACTCCAGTCAAAATCTTTTCCAAGAAGTTACACTTTCCCGAGAAAGAGATAGATTGTTTCACAATCAGCGGAAACGAATTATCAGAAGCATTAATATGCAATATGACTTGCAATATAAACTGAAGACTTCACATGAAGCCTCAAGATGCTGTTCAATAAGAAACAGTAAAATTGTCGTTCCTGATTCCACTTTACATATTTATTTCCTGAGAGGTATTTGATCAGCTCTGAGAAATACTGGATCATCATTTTACAATTCTTTAAAAACAAAAAAAGAATAATCGAACGTTACATATCTATTTCCTCAGAGAGATCTGAGCAACTCAGAGATACTGAATCACTTGACAATTCTTAAAAAAAAAAGTTTCCTGTATCTGAGAGATATCTGAACAACTCTAAGAAATACTGGATCATCATTTTACAATTCATTAAAAACATAAAACAATAAAATAGTTTCCTGTATCTCATACACGAGCTGCTCTCGTATTCTCTTCATGACGCAGACGAACATATCGACTTTCATAAATATTTAACGTCCAAAAAAAGTGTAAGGAGAGGTTTCAATGCCTACTTAAGCCTTTTTGTAAGGCTTCGAACTGTGCTAGACGATAGAGGGCTCTTGAATTCGACCTGAGAGCTCATAGAAGAGAGAAGGACTTCGATTTCCAATACCAGATGGGGCATAAGGTACAGACAATAGCTACTGAGAATAACTTTTTAGGCTTTTCTTTTTCGTACACAGAGGAGATAGAAAATATTTACTTCTCATCTGCATATTTATGCACCAAAAATATGCAGAAGATGAGAAGGCCCTCAGAAAAATAATAAATGAAAATGTAACCCCTATTAAAGATGACAAAATTGCCCTGATAATATACTATAAAATATGAAAACAAGCCAGTTATTACTTAAAAACAACCCTGCGCCCCCAGAAACGTCTTCGAAGAGAAGTAGCGTCATCTACCAATTCACACTCTTATATCGGGATAAAGACTAC
>NC_089771.1:1710497-1737997 GCF_040412425.1 Macrobrachium rosenbergii | reverse complement strand
AACAGAGGGACAAAGATACAAACAAAGAGAGAGAGAGAGAGAGAGAGAGAGAGAGAGAGAGAGAGAGAGAGAGAGAGAAATATAAAATCACCTCAGGTTTCTAATTCACCTTTACATAAAAGCTCTCTACTCATGAGAGACCCAAACAATATATTATCCACAAAAGACTCCTTAAAACCACTTTACTTCCCTCCCTTTATGGAAGGGAAAATACCTCTTTTCAAGACCCCCCCCCCCGCCTTTTTTTTTAAATCTCGCGAACGAGAACAGCACTTCCCAGAAGCACAAAGTGCTTATAATTCTCGACCGAAAGCAACAGGTATTTTTGAATCGCCGGAGGAACAAAGAGATGGCGAGTGATGCTCTGAGATCAAGTTGAACTTTGAGAGAGGCGTCAGAATATTTTGTGTGTGCTTGATTGTTGGGTTCATGAGATGCAGCGTTTCATGGGCAATTTCAAAAAAATAGGGCTAATTATTAGTGTTGTGGGAGGACAAACGACTGTGTTGTTGATGTGTAAAATATATATATTAAAGTAGTAACGAAACACATTTGAAAGAGGAGAAAGATGATGGTGTTTATATCTTTTGTATTTATGTGTTCGTACATATATAATCATCAGTTCAATGAGCTTACGTGCTTGACTATTTTCCCACGCCTTTGGTTGACCTTAAACGGACTCCTAAGCCCTGGCAGATGATTCATAGTGGTCATCTGCCTCAAAAAAATAATACCGCCACTGAATCATATCAAAATTCTCCCGAATTCATTCAAAAAGTGTATAGTAACTGCAAAGTCTACATTTTCCCAAAATAAACTTCTAAGGCGCTCTTTCTATCAAAACAGAATAACAGGTCTCGAAGCAAAGTTATTTTGTTTTAGGACAAAGTTTTATATAATAATAATAATAATAATAATAATAATAATAATAATAATAATAATAATAATAATAATAATAATAATAATAATAATAATAATAATAAGCAGAGAAGGAAAAGATAAAATATATATTTGTTACTCCACACAGCCCTCAAAAGACACAAGGCTCTCCCCAAGAAATGTCGTGCCATGCATCTGGTCTCCAAAGACCCAGGGATTTACGAGAGATCTCGAAAGACTTTGGAAGGTAATATGGCAAAGCTGAGGAAACCCAGAGCAAATAAGGGAGCTTGCAAACTCCCTTAAAAGACCTCCAGTCGTCATGGGAGTCAGAAATATGGAAACAAGAGTCAGTGTTGTGGCTTTGGGATTTCTGTGAATGAGGGTGGGAGGAGGTGGGTTTTACCTACTGGTATAATCTTGCTACAACTCGCTCTGTTTTGTTCATTCATAGACGTCGTGAAGCTCGTTTGTCTGAATGAGATATTGTAATTAGTAGATTAAGACTTTTGAATGCTATTTTTGTTTGTTAAAAATCTATTTCATTATAGCATTGTAACTATCAATTCATGTTCTTAAAACCTACAGATACTGTGGTACTCAAAAGTCACGCATGCGCAGTATTTATAAATGAAATTTAGCTTATATATTTATCATATAAATAAACAATTTCCCAAAAACTAGTTTCTTGCAGTTTTCCTGTGTAGTGCAGTAATTATCTTTATTACACAAACAACATAATCATAGCCTACATACACAACAACATAATCACACACACACACACACACATACATACACATATATATATATATATATATATATATATATATATATATATATATATATATATATATATATATATATATATATATATATATATATATATATATATATATATATATATATAGTGTAAGTGAGCACATTTTTGTGTGGATATTTATAAAAAAAACTTTTACCCTCTACAGAAATTCGTTTTGACGAACAAGTTTTAAGTTTAAGCAAATTTCAACATCCAACGATAATGAGAGACAAATGTTTATCCCCAGTTGTCAGGGAATCTGCAGCATTAGTGTTTGAAAAAAAAAAAACTGTCATTCTTTGTAATCAACTAACTGGATCAGAACTCAGTGAAGCTTACACCTTCTAGTTCAGTCTTACACTTCTCAGGATTCTTGAATCAATCTTTAAGAAAGTAGACATTTTTTCAGAAAACATTAGGAAATCAAGAAAAGATTATAAAAAAAAAAATGATTATAATATGAATGCAAAAAAATTAGAGTGCATTTTTTCTCACAAAACATAATTGCATAAAAAATGAATATTATTCTATATAAAATACTATTTTAAAATACTGTTTTATTATCTTTAATATTGCTTATTTAACACAGAAATTCAAACACTTTGCTGTAAAAAATCGTAGCTGGAAATAGGTCTTTTGACCAATAAAGTGAAAACGAGTCTGAAATAAAAAAAAAATAAACGTTTAATACTATGGCTAATGTTGACACATGAATTAGATAACAGTAAATGCCATATCCAGCAATTATCTCGTAAATTAAAATGAACTATTAAAAAACTTCAACTGCTGTAACTCCTATTCTTGAGTAATTTGCTAACCATCAGCATATGACTTCCCAAAACACAGATTTTTGCAAATAAACCATAAATTTCCTTTTTACTGTGTCTTCCAACAATAACCCTTTGTCAAAACAAAACAGCATATTAACACTCTTCACTAATTCTCTCAAGATCATTTCCTAAGTAAACCGATAATTTATTCTGAAACGAACCTTCTCTTTCAATTTGTTTATTTAAGAGGAACCTACACGTTCAGTAATTGAATAACGTTCTGATTATATCATATATTCAAACTAATAAACATTTCTCTCTCTCTCTCTCTCTCTCTCTCTCTCTCTCTCTCTCTCTCTCTCTCTCTCTCTCTCTCTCTCTTTCTCTTTCTTTGATTTCTTTTTCATCAGTAATCAATACGGAAAATGACAGGAAACATGTCAGCGCGTCAGAGATTCTGAATTTGTACTCAAGATTTTTTTCCCAATATTCCGTTCTATAAAATGTCTTAGAGAACGAGTGAGTGTTCCCAAATATTGCAGCGGAAAGACGACAGTGTCAATAACCATTCGATTCAGCAAGAATCTATCTTATCTTGAGATTTTATCTGTGGTCTCATTCTACAACATTATCTGGATTGTTAATTTTATGTTTACTTCAAAGCATCAAGATTAGGGAGCCATTTCTCCCAATTCTATCATGAATTTTAACTGTATTCTTAGGATATCACTATATGGCAATTCTTTTATGGCATAAGAATATATGAATAATTAAAATGATAAATTCTTTCATGACATCAAAACAGATAACTAATTAAAATATAAATAAACTAGTAATTAAACTAAATTCTATTACCATTTTTCCCAAATGTAGCATTACGAATTATGCAATGTTAAATTGTCCTTATAATACGATATTCATTGTCTTACAATTCATATCCGTACAAAACCATTATTATCTCTTGATGTAATATCAAATAAAAAAAAAAATTAACAGATAAAACCTACTGATAACATGCATTAAAGCTTTCCTTACCCACTCTAACCACACCAATTCTTTGTCACTTCAAGAATTTATGAAGACTTTCACACCCTTTACTTCAGAAAATAACCATCCGTACTGTTTACAAGAGAGACATCTAAGAACAACAGTAAATTGTTTAAAGATAAGGACGAAGGAGCATATCCGCTAAATGATCTGTTGCAGCCGACGACATTAACTCTAAAAGGGGTCATTTCTCTTTCCCTGATGCGCTGACATTGCGTAAGAGCATCGTAAATCATTTAAGCCTGGAAGCTTTCGCAGTGGCCAGGAAATATCGCATATGCAGCTGGCGTTTAATCAAGACTAGAAGCTTCCCGGATCATATTTCTGTTGAGGCCGCCGTAGACAGGGAAAGTGAATAAGTCGTTGTTATGTTATTTGTTATGTAAGTTATGTATATTTATGAACTGTTCAATACGTGACAAACACACAAACACATACATCCATACATTTATGCATATATATATATATATATATATATATATATATATATATATATATATATATATATATATATATATATATATATATATGTATATATATGTGTGTGTGTGTGTGTGTGTGTGTGTATTTTTTGGTCATGTCTTGTCACTGTTTAATATTGTGATTCATGTATTACAATGTAGGAAATATAATGATTACATATATACTGAAATATAATATATATATATATATATATATATATATATATATATATATATATATATATATATATATATATATATATATATATATATATATATATATATATATATGATGTGTGTGTGTGTGTGTGTGTGTGTGTGTGTGTGTGTGTGTATGTATAATCTTCACTTGTCCAAACAACATTATATTTGGATTGCCTAAAATTTCATATTGTTTGGGAGTTTTATCAAGCTGTCCTAAAAAATCATGTTTCATGTGTTACATATGATTGTTTTGAAAGTCCCACCAGACAATGCTGGGCCTTTTCCCTTGCATTTTTATAGAAAATAATATATTTTCCATCCTTATTTGGTCTTGACTCTCAAAGAAAAAGCTGAACCTTTTCCGTTGGACTTCTTTAGATTAACTATTTTTTCTCTTTCCTTCAGCCTTAAAGATTGCATTCCCTCATTAGGAATGCTTCAAAGAGAACGAGGGAAGAGAAGAAAGAGAAAATTCAAAATGAACAATAGGCCAGAAAACTTGCAGCAGCCCCACAATTCATTTTATTTTTATCACTGGGAAGGTTCCGTCCTTTTTTTTTCTCGAGGACAAAATGGTTTGGGTTGGTGGCGATTCTGAGTGACATAAATTGTCCGAATTGGAGTTGATAATTCCATCCTTCTTCTCTCATGGCCTTTGCCAGAGGCTTTTATTTTCCCCTATTTTTATTTAGATTTTTATTCCTTTTTCCTTATGGAATTGTGACTTATTTTACAATATTTTTCTCTTAGAGAGGTGGTCATTTTGGCATTTTTGCCTTCTTTATTAGTTTTTGCAATTGTGACTTATTTTATAATATTTTTTACCTGAAAACATCTATTTTTTTTTTCAAGCAATTGTGACTGTTTTATTATATTTTCTTCTGAAAAAATTTTTCCCCAAAGCACTTATAACTGATTTTATAATATGTTTTCCTAAAATATATATTTTTTTAAACTTGAATGGATATACCCTTGTTTATATGAAGAAAAAGTGGTATCATTTAACAAAATGTTTGTGATGATGTCAAGTCCCACCAACAAACGTATTTGCATGTGAAATAAACAATGTTCCTAAACTTTATGTGAGCCTCTGATGCAGAGGACATTTAAAGACAAAATAAAACTGGAAATTTTTTTTCCGGGAGCAGTGCCAACATAGAAGTCGGAGGAAGCAAAATAAAGTTGCATCAGACAAGGACAAAAGAATGACCAAAACAAAGCGGTCGACAGACCCACACAATTATTTCGAAGACGAAATGTTGTTTACTCATCCGATAAAGAGGAACTTATTGGATTCCGAAGATTTTTCTCACTCGTTCAAAGTTTATAAAAATGTTTTGTGTAAAACGATGTTATGAAAGGACTGAAGAACTGCAGAAGTTTAGTTTCTAATTCCAGTGCTATGTTGAACGGATCCTACAACGTTCTTGTCTTGCTAATGAAAGCAGTTGTACAAATTGAATATATTTCAGGTCAGTGTAAATTCACAATGAATAGCTCCATCTTAGACGAGTTTTAAAAGGAGATACAGCTATTGGGAATCTATTTTACTTTATCCTTTCAGTACTATGCAAGATAGTCTTAATATTGTTGGCATGGATTATTCACCATCGACATACAAAAATAATATAGCTTTTTCAACAAACTAGTTCGATGAAGACTTTGCGAACTGTTCTTGAAAATTGAGTGAGCGGACAACATTTTAATGCCATGTTAGAATACATTAATCAGAACTGAATCTATTTGGAATTCCAGATACGGGAGTGTTTTGTAGTAATCAATTAGTAGAAAAATTTAACGAGTCATTGCATGCTAAGAGATTTCCAGCTTAAGATTTTAAAAATTTCTGAAGGAAAATATGCGGGAAACTTGCATACTAAGTATGCACACAAGTTTTCCCTCTTAGTGTGAAATGCTTTCTCTGACACTTGACCAAAGTTACGTGAACGTGAACGGTAATTAGAAAATAAGACAACTAATCTCTAGTTAAGCTGTTGACACATAACCATTGCAACCCAGAGCTTTAGAATTGTTTTAGCAATATACTTAAGTGACTTGACAAACGTTACGTGGAAATAGATGGTCATCAAAATAATAAAAAATTATAATCTTTAGTTAGAAATTGTCACGTGATACGAGTATGTACAACCTAGAACTTCAGAATCTATTTAGCTATATAATCAAATAGCTATTGTTTTCAACAAGAATAAAATGCGATTTCTATATTGACATACAAGAAAGACAATATAAATTTAAGCAAAACTCTATTACATTTTTAAAGCCTCCTGGGTTTCACTATCGCCTTCTTTGACGTTTCTGTTGCATTACGAGTATTGAGAAGAAAAGGTTTGCAATGGAATAGTTTCTGTGAATTATGATGCAGATTCAAAAGTAAATCGGTTTACTATTGTAAAAAGAGATTAAAACTTTTTTTCTTGCATGCTTTGCAAGCTAGTTTTAATATTATTTGCATAGATTATTTATCACAGACATGGGCAATTCATATATTTTTGTGAAAAATCAGTGCGATGAAGAATTATGAATTAATCTTGCAATGAGAAGATAAAATTTTAATACAATGTCAGGATTTTAATCTCTATTTACAATAGTATGCTGTTTTCTGATAACAGAAGGTGACTCAGAACATAAGTAAAATTCAGTTATATTCATCCTTTAAATATTGAGTCAAGGAGGCGTCCCTTTTCAAAATAGTTCCAGAATCTTAGTCTCTTGTTGACTCACGGATAAATCTCTCATCTCCTTGTCATCAAGTGCTCTATTCACACACACACACACACAAACACAAACACACACACTTACACTGGATTATTTACTTCTACTTAGGACACAGTACTTAGTTCTGTGAATAGTAAAGCTATTCTTTTCCCTCAAATCTTCCATTTCATCTTTACACAACTTTGTAGGTCTCTCATTCAGCATCGACTTCCACCTACGTTAACCTTTTCACTATTTCTCTTCTTAAACTTTATGTCCCTTTCAGTTCCTCTGAATCTAAGACACGTAAATAAAAACTTATATCGTAAAATGCAAATGCTACAGATAAATTTTTAAAAACTATTTTTGTGAACAAATTCCATATATATATTTGTCGGTTTAATGCACGACGCTGCAACTAATGTTCCCCATCCATCTATTTCCTAACTTGTCCTTGACGAGCAAAACAACAACTACCGCGAGGAAACTGTGCCATTTTCGTCCTTTACGGAGCGTTGAATTTGAATCCAAATATTCTCGCAGCCTAACGACGGAGGGAAACTTTCCAGGGGTTTATGTTCGCAAAGAAGAGCCTTTCATGGCCTTTCAAGGCTGCTCAGAAATTTCCCTCGAATGACATTTTCATGACTCTTTATTCATGCATTTATCTCATGCGACAATCAGTGAGAGTGCTTGGAAATTGGGGTTGCCGGGTGGGGTGTTTTCTCACGATAAATTTTTGGGGTGGAATGAAAATTATCCGAGATGACTGGGGGAAAAGAAAACTATTTAGTACAAAATATCTTGTTTGTGTCCACTTTACAATGAAAAACACAAACGTTTTAAGCTTATTATAATGTGTTTTAGAAAGATGTACAAACTATCATTTGGATATATATATATATATATATATATATATATATATATATATATATATATATATATATATATATATATATATATATGTATGTGTGTGTGTGTGTGTTGTGTGTACATTATCAACATGAAAGAGAATTGCAACTCTAAAATGCCAGACCGTTTCTGATTTCACATTGTAGTTCCCTTGGCATCTGACGCCCTTATTTATGTCTTAGTCGAATCTCAATTGATAGAATATTGACTTTCTTTCCACTCTCTCAAAAGTCTGTAACTTTCATTCTAGAGAAAGGAGCTTGTTTCGCCTTTCAAGAAGAGAGTTTTGCTTTCCTATTTCAAGAAAAAAGAGAGAAAATTTGCAGATAAGACCTCTCTCTCTCTCTCTCTCTCTCTCTCTCTCTCTCTCTCTCTCTCTCTCTCTCTCTCTCTCTCTCTCTCAAAGAGAGGATTCAGAAAAGAATATTATTCAAACAGTAACATATTTATCAACAAATTACCCTCTCACTAACTAGACCATTAGAACTATATTAATATATATTCACTAAATAAGTTATTAAGGATTGTATTTACCACTCCAAATTAATGTTACATTTCATCCTCTGAATATAATTTTCAAAAAGCAATGTAACAGTCCAACGCCAAACTGGTGTATTTAATCAATATAAGACTAGAATATTAATTCATAATTATGATTCCTGATCTGAATTAATCTCCCTACTTTATGAAACTACTTTCTGATTTTTTTTTGAGGGGGGGGGGGAATCTCGGTGCTGATATAGTGATCTTTGTATTTATATATGACTAGTTAAATAATTGTTGGTGTTGTGAATAGTGCCGTGTAAAGCTAGTAGCTTCATTATTGTTACACGACGACTGATAGGCAACTTTTACATAACAAAATACATTATTTGGTTACAGAGGTCTCTCACTATTCCATGCAATGACACCAACCACCTAATTGATATAAGGCCTGGTATGTCCCTCGTACTGAATATAACCTTCACTAAAAACTATAAAATATTGGTTTGTACAGATGATGGTGATACCTCAGAATTCTCATCTTGGATTAAATTTGGATTTGATTACGAATTATACATTGCCTTATATAAGTCACTTTGGGTTACCAAGAGAAAAAAATATATATAGAAGGTTTCTCTTTAAAGATTACTGAACAAGGTTTACAGAGAGTCTTCCACAAGTTGAAACACATCCCCTTGAATGTAATCTCTCTCTCTCTCTCTCTCTCTCTCTCTCTCTCTCTCTCTCTCTCTCTCTCTCTCTCTCTCTCTCTCATTTCGTACTGCAATTGTTTCGAAAATTGCTTTTGGAAAAAAATAAGAAAAACATTTGGAAGTTTCACTGAGCCTTTATTTCCAGCAGTGACACTTTTTCATGACTTATGGTATAAAAGCATTCTCCGGTAAAGGATATATAGTTACCTGCTTTTTGCGGATTATGCAAAACAAACCCATCAATATTCACCAGTAAAGCCCATGTTACATTTGCTACACACTTTCTCTTTTCCTAGATTATATTTCAAAATGAAAATTGTGCTGCAGTGTGACCCAGACAATGAGAGTGTTTTTTTTTTTTCAGAGCAGGTTTATACTGACACTTAATATTTGGTCCCACAGTTTATTGTTTTATCTACCAGAGTGTCTCGTTTTCGTTTTTCCTCATTTCCTGCTGGTGGGAAAATAAACTGAGTAATAATAAGAGAATGATATCAGGAAAACCCATGTGCATTGCTAATCCTTTTTTTGAAAAAATATAAGACATAAAAGTAATGTATAAAGAAAATATTTTTCAATCTTAATAGATAACAAATATTTTCAGGAACTCAGTAATAATGATTATATAAAGATATCAGGAAAACCTATGTTCATTTCTAAATTATTTTTGAAAAATATCACAAATAAAAGTAATTTATAACCAAAAATAATTTGGTAACCTTAATAAAAAGAAATATTTTCAGGATAAACTTATAAATAACCATTGTACGTCCTACTAATGGAGCCAATGGGGGTATGCCAAACATTTTCCAATATTCCTTTCGTATTTCTGACAAAAGAAATTCGACATTCCCCGAAGGGGACTCGACTTGATATGGAAATGGAAATATGTAGGGTGAGGAATGGCCTTCGGTTGAAAGGGATTCCACATCAGTTCCTCTCTATATCAAGAAGGCACCTTCGGATAAGGCGGTATATTGTGTGCTTTGCCTTTTCGGCTCTCGTGAGGACAAACAATATATTCTTCAGTAATATTTCCAGTACTTTGCCAAAACCGAACTGAAATGTATAGTGGAACCTGGTTCATCAGTTCTGTTATATATATATATATATATATATATATATATATATATATATATATATATATATATATATATATATATATATATATATATATATAGGTCTATATATCTGAAAGTTTATATATATATATATATATATATATATATATATATATATATATATATATATATATATATATATATATATATATATATATATATATATATACATACACAATTGTATTATATAATATATATTATTCTATATAATATATATATCAAAACATACCTCATATATATGAACAGGTCTTCATCTGTAAGCTTCATAGTTTTTATATCAAAGGGTCATCCAGGAAAGGCAGCACTTATGTAAAAACAACAGTTTATTTTGCCGACCGTTACAATATCAGCTGCATCTTCAAGGCTGTAATTTACAAAAATCTAACTTGGGTTCTTATAAAAAACACAAAAAATAAAATAAAAATTTAAAAATCACTATCAAGACAGACCTACCTAAACTGAGTTAAAAGCGAAACTAAAACATCTAAAAAAGAAAGAGGGTGAGTAAAAGCTGATGTACAGACCAAAATATAAACAAACAACTTGTTATGCTAAGAATTGCTTTTGGAGCTGTCTGTTTGTTTAGAGTCCATCATGATTGAAACCACCATCTCCTCGTTAAACACCCAGACAGCTTACACAGCTCTCTTCATAGCATAACAAGTTAATTGTTTATTTTACGTGGCCCTCAACTTTACTTACCTCTTTCTTTTTAGATGTTTTAGTTTTTTTAACTCAGTTTACCACATATATGTCTTGATGGTGAATTTTAATTTGTTATCCGAAACATTATGTGACGGACTCTTTTTATAAGATTTTATGTTATATTTTATAAATTGCGACCTTAAAGATGCATTAAAAATTGCAGGCAAAAATAGTTAAAAATTTTTTACATACGTGCTTTCTTTCACCAAATAAGGAATTATATATATATTTATATATATATATATATATATATATATATATATATATATATATATATATATATATATATATATATATATATATATATATATATATATATATATATATATATATATATATATATATATATATATATATATATATATATATATAGGACTGATAACACTTTTCTATCTACCTTACATTATCTGAATTAATCCAAGATTCTTACACGAGAGAATCGCATCCATTATTACACCAAAAATACTAAATATCTTAGAGGCATCTTCCTATGATCAATTTATTTAACACCTTACTCTTGCTGGAATCCTACGAAAACTTCCCACTCTCACAAGCATTTTCAAACATACACATACACACATACACACACAAACACACAAATACAGAAACAAACTGTCAGAGACAGGCAGCAGGCTCAGCCATACGTTAGATAACCTGATCTACCATTCAGCAACCCACTTTTTACCTTATCATTTCTTCATTAAAATTCTTTCTTCGCCAGAAATAGTTCTAGCGTCCCTATTTTTACCTTTCAGCCTTTATTGACCAGTTGAACTCTCAAGGTCGTCAGTCTTTCAACGGCCCGTTCTCGTAATGAAAATCCACTTCGGGTTTTAATTTCCTCAAGTCAGGATATTTGCTTTATGCAACTGTTCTCGAGTTTCAGGTGACCGAAGAAAGCATTAGGAGCTTGAGCCAGAATGTTCAAAAATATTACCCAGTGTACTATCCACGGCGTGAGAGGTGAAGGTGACACACACACACACACACACACACACATACAAATATATATATATATATATATATATATATATATATATATATATATATATATATATATATATATATATATATATATATATATATATATATATATATATATATATATATATAATGTGTGTGTTGTTGTGTGTGTATTTGTATATATATATATATATATATATATATATATATATATATATATATATATATATATATATATATATATGTATATATATATATATATATATATATATATATATATATATATATATATATATATGGTAATGCGGGTTCGATTCTCGCGACCGCCATTCGCAGGCTCTTCAATTTCTCCCGTCTGGATATTTTCGGCTTCAATGAAGTTACAAGCATATCCAAAAAGCGCGAAAGAATTCGAGAAGTTAAGAGGGCATTGTGGCTAATAGAATTACATATGTATCTGGTAAAAGTGACCTTAGATTCTACATATGTATATATATATATATATATATATATATATATATATATATATATATATATATATATATATATATATATATATATATATATATATATATATATATATATATATATATATATATATATATATATATATATATCAGCATATGTACGTGAATTAAACGCCTTTCATTTTCCCAAAGCTTTTTGGAAAAGCTTCTTTGTGCATTAACCCAAAGTATTTCTTAATCCCATTAAGGAAATGTGAAAAGGTCAAGTGGGCTCCATTTCCGATGAGAGGTCTCATGAAGATTCTGATTGGAACGCCCATCCACCCCGCCCTCATGCTCTCATTACCAAGACTTCCAGATGGGAGAGATTTTGCAATGTGAGGGGCGAGGGGGGTTGGCGGAGTGTCAGCAATAAAATACCTCTCGTTATTTTTGGGGAAAGGGAATGAATATTTTAATAAGATTTCGGAAACAGAAATTTCACGGAGAGAGAGAGAGAGAGAGAGAGAGAGAGAGAGAGAGAGAGAGAGAGAGAGAACTCGATAAGAAAACCCACCAATTGTTCCTCATGAATGTTCAACATCTCGCATGGCCCTGCGGTCAAAGATTTTGTCAGAATGACCAATGTAAAAATATAATTACATTGTCAACAAAGTTTTTGTTATTGATATCATAGAACTGTCATCAACATATTTAATCCCCATATTAGAACATACACTACATTTATATTAAGTAAATTTATAAAATATAAATCAACTTAAATGAAGATAGATATACAATTTACTTGATGAATTAGTGTCGTTCTCAATTGGAAACGCGTTTGAAATATATAATTTTAGGGAAATTACCACCCCAAAATATTGCCTATAATTCGTTTCTATCAAATTTAACTGAAGATTTTGAAATTGTATTTCCAGTTCATTAACGACTCATGAACTCGTGAAGCAAACTAATGTCAGTAAAACACCTTTAAATATTTGACATAGAACATTCATCTGGAATAGTAAATAATAAAATTTAAAAAGAAAATCACCAGTTTTTCCCAAAAGTTACATATTAGCAGGTATTAATTAGAATTTGCAAAAAATAATAAATCATATTTAATTTCCCCGAGAAAAAACAATGTTAGCAGCTAAGATATATGACCCAGTGTATCCCTTAGTGCAAGTATGGAATTTTATATAAAAAATGCATTTTAATGCTGGGGTAAAGTAATGTTCGGCCTGAAAAACTTTTGTAGGCAAGAAAGTATGTCAGGTCCATTACCAGAGTAATATATAATTTTTTCCTTCTCGTATGTTTGGTCTTCATTTTTGTACATAAGTCCCTTCCCTCCCCCTCCTCCGCCCCCACTCTCTCTCTCTCTCTCTCTCTCTCTCTCTCTCTCTCTCTCTCTCTCTCTCTTCTCACATACAGTGTCTGTGTATGATAAAGGTTTTCTTAAAGAAATACCTAAATATATTTTCAGGTATATCGCATTTATGTATCGTATAAGTAAAGAACTCGTGTTTCTACTTCCCACATCCATTATTCTGTTAATTTTTATTTAATTCATACACCACTCCCTGCCTGCCTCCCCCATAATACAAAAGATACCACAGTAGTAATAAGCCAACCTGCACTGGGTCATAAACATTCTCTCTCTCTCTCTCTCTCTCTCTCTCTCTCTCTCTCTCTCTCTCTCTCTCTCTCTCTCTCTCTCTCTCTCTCTCGTTAAAATCACTAACCGAACTAAGGAAGAACAGCAAAACATTTTACAAAAATATAATTTTTTCGGTAATCTAACATGGCATTGTAGATTGGAATTAAAATCGGAATGAAATGGGAATATCTGCATCCCAGAATTGTTCACCTAGTTAAGCAAGTAAGAAATATAAGATGGTGGTATCAACGTTCATCAGTTGAGTCTTTACAACAAAAGAGTCAAAATAAGTCAAACACGACCGTGGTCATGATAAGTCACATTCCCCTCCATTTATATTGGCCTCTATTCAGTACATCTGAGGAAACAAAGGAAAAACAGAACTTTTAAAAACAGGAATAGAGAAAAATAAATGTGGGATGTTTTCCCCCGTTACCAACCCCAAAAGAAATGCGCAAAATTAAACATGGTAAAATAAAACATCAATAAAAATCAAAGAGACACAGCAGATGAAAACTAAATAGGGAAAAAGATGTTCAGCATGGTAACCGGTGCAAAGAATCAGTACTTTCAAACAAAGTTAATTAAACCCATTCATGTTTTTTTTTTTTTTTTAAATAAAGTTCCATTTTCACCTCACAGGCAGTCACAGCCTTCCAGAAAGCGGATCTGAGCACAAAGGATCTAATTTGAAATGTCTAACCTGTACTCAAACTGAATAATTCATGCCTTCTATGACACGAGAAAGCGAACAAACAAATGCTCTAACTGGAACTTGATGACTTCCGGTAGCATAGCCAGCGCATCACCCAGGCTACGATGCCCTCTTGTCTCCGTGAGAAGCCAAACTGACACCACGCCTTCGTCAGCACTGACTCCCTGAATACGTGGGCACTGTTTCTTCTTACCTTTGCCAAGAATGTCTCCAATAAAACTGCTTAGTTAAAAAAAAAGAAATAACATTTTCATCCTAAATGCTTCTCATATGTATATGCATGTGTGTATATTCTATTAAAAAATGCAAAGCAAATTATTTTTTAAGTATGTCACGCATCTGAACGCACTTATTTTTCTGTGTGCAACTTCCTTGAAAATCTGGAAGGTAATGCAAAAAATGAAACTTTTTTTAAATAAAAGGAAAATTTTTATCCTTATTAATTACAGATCATTGTACTTAATGGATTTTACTTTTTAGATAAAACGTGATTAATAATAATATTAGAACGCAGAATCACTTTAAGGAGCCAACGATTCCGGATAAGCTCCGAAGCGTGCTCCACAGCGCAAAAGCCTCTTATCTCGACCAATTAATGGGTGCATTATAATCTCATTGAGTGAACGTTGTGCCCATTAAAGGATGTTATTAACACTTGGTAATTCACCTATACTTGAGAGAGAGAGAGAGAGAGAGAGAGAGAGAGAGAGAGAGAGAGAGAGAGAGAGAGTCTGTAATTACTGTTTTAATGTTACACTGAATGAACGCAAAGCTGTAGCAATGGTTTGAGCTTCTTATATAATTTGCTAGACAAAAAACATTGTAGTAAATTGCCCTTAACTGACAGTGGTGTTTGTTTTCCCTAAGGTCAAGGATAACCACACTTTGAAGTCCTCTGGGATAATATGAATAGAAAATAAAAGTATTCTCACTGCTCTACTTGATTTAAAAGTCGAGAAATGACCTGGAACAAATGATTTCCATCATCACACTGTTTAATGATATTACCAAAATACAGAGAATTATTAAATGTTTGGAAGTTTAGAAATAAATATCCAGTAAAGAGCCATGGGTGTTTGACTGTCTGTGGAAGCAGAGGTAAACAGAAGAACTGTTGATTTGTGTGGGAAAACTGGATGTTTTGACAACTGGCCAGTGACAGTGAAAGTAAAGTTTGAGGACAAATTTTCTATTAAAATCAGTTTTCTATACATTCGTTAACCTGACTAACAATTTATACCTAAGGTTTAAAAAAAAATAAATTATACTAATTGTTATGAAATAGCAAAATATTCCAAAATAGATTTTTACACATTCATTAACCTGACTACCATCTTATAATTAAGGTTTTTATGAGAAAAAGGCAATGTATACAAATTGTTACAAAACAGAAAAATAATTCCAAATTGATTCAACTCTTTCCTTCACCAACTACAATATACCTACGCTACTGTGAAACTAATGTGATTCAGTCACTGATGTAATGGGCAATTTATCATGGAAAGTCCGTAGCTATATCTCATCCTTTAGCTGTTACTCATCAATATGGGGATTATACATTATACTATGTATTCTATTTTGGTCTGTAAAATATGGTATGGACTGTCTGAAGAGTGTCTGAAATACAGTAGGTTGCTGTTGAATACACACACACACACACACACACATACACACACACACACACACACACACACATAATATATATATATATATATATATATATATATATATATATATATATATATATATATAATATATATAAATATTATATATATATTTTATGTAATTCTGCATTCTTTAATATCATTTCCTGCCAAAAAAAAAATGCCTCATCACTTTTGAAAGTATTAATTACCTTTTATAAAAGTCATGCAGAAAACATTTTTATCTCAGGAATGGGAAACTATTTAAACATTTTTTTATATTTCCTGATATTGAGTCCCTGTGTCCTTGAACTGGGTCATAAAGTGGGTTATAAATAAATATGCCCCGAGCTATCGTCCTGGTGAAGTCAAACAGGTTTCAATCTTGGACCAAATGAAGTACCCATGTAAAAGATATTGGTGGTCATAACAGGTGAATTTTTCTCTCTCTCTCCTTGTATATATTATACCAGTTGCCTCAGGCAAGCAGTCCTTTTTGGTATATTCTAAAATTTCCTACATGAGAAAATAATGACAAGTGATTCTTAATTACGGCACTTCCCTAAAATAAATGTAAAATGAGAGGCAAAACTATAATCTCTCTCTCTCTCTCTCTCTCTCTCTCTCTCTCTCTCTCTCTCTCTCTCTCATGCTAATGAGTATAAAAAAGAAATATTTGGAAGAGTAGCTTAAGGAAGAGAGAAAAGAGAAAAGAGTTGAAAAAATTATTTAGGAGAGAGAGAGAGAGAGAGAGAGAGAGAGAGAGAGTTAGAGAGAGTCAATGCAATAAAGCTTGCACTATACAAAAATCATCATCTTTTTCTTACAAGCCCTGTTCCAAACTTGAGGTCCGGGCATTCATGTCGTATCGAGGGAAAGTTTTCTTATCAGAATTCTAATGAGGGCCCTCAGAGAGGCTGAGGACCTCTTCTGTATCCAGCGGTTCATCAGGAATTAAAAAAAATGCTGAATTCGTATCCAAATGTTACAACTTACACGTATCAAGTGTTAAAAGTTCTCCTGACACATCACTCATGTTCAACTGCACACATAGTCTAATTGCTTTGGTTATAGTAATAAGATTCCAGATTTATGCGTCAAGCATAAGTACTATTGTACTTTTCTCTTTATCAGTAATAAACATTAACTTTGGCTATACTGACAAAATTTCAGATTTATGCTTGAAGTATACGTCCTGTTCTATTTTACTCCTTGTTGTTGATTTTTTCTCCTTATTACTAATAAACATTAATTTGGTATACTGATAAGACTTCAGATTTATGCTTGAAGCATACCTACTGCTGTATTCTTCTCTTCATCAGTAATAAACACACAGATCTTAAGCCCTACAAGAATCAAAGTTAATCTGCAAAATGAATATGGATAAAAATCTTTATACAGATTAATTTACGCAAACTATCTCAGAAGTGTCGACACAAATTATACTCTGGTCATAAATGGAAAAATTCACACGAAGAGAGAGAGAGAGAGAGAGAGAGAGAGAGAGAGAGAGAGAGAGAGAGAGTGTGTGTTTCTTATACTTCGAAATCTTTCTTTTGTAAATGAATGACTTTTACACACCTAATACCTTGTATGATACCAAGCTTTCAGCAACTTTTTGAACTCAGTATAAGAAACCAGGATATCAGACGATTACAAATTCCTACCTTCAGGAGGAGGCAGCCTGGTAATACACCTCAAATCTCAGTGAAGCCGACTTTATAAA
This sequence comes from Macrobrachium rosenbergii, assembly GCF_040412425.1. Lineage (NCBI taxonomy): Eukaryota > Metazoa > Arthropoda > Malacostraca > Decapoda > Palaemonidae > Macrobrachium > Macrobrachium rosenbergii. Next base: position 1,720,032 of record NC_089771.1, on the reverse strand, counting down.
TCCCAAGCATCAGCCTGGAGCCATTTGGTACAGTTCTTTTTGTATAGTAATAGGCTCAAATGCACGCCTGGACCTGACAATTCTGCAGATCTTTAGTCTAGTTAATCCCAATTCGGAGATTCGAAAGCAATAGAGGTTTTATTTTTGTTGAAGTAACAGGAACTGTTACTGGAAGTAGCTAGTAAGCCATTTAAAAAGAAATAAAAATCTCATTGCTATGGGGTGTTACCGAGATCACGACGAATTCAGGGTATAGCTGAAGTGAAACCTCTACGGATTTTCCACATCACATTTCAATGTCGATTTGAGATTGCTGCATAGACATCTGAGATAGTTTGCATAAACTTTGTAACTCTCTCTCTCTCTCTCTCTCTCTCTCTCTCTCTCTCTCTCTCTCTCTCTCTCTCTCTCTCTCTCTCTCTCTCTCTGTTTCTTTCACTTACAAAACTTTATTCCTATGTCTTGTTTCAAAGATGTCAGTTATGAAAACGTATTTTTTATGACCTGAGTAGCTCTGCTTTTATGTACATCTCTCTCTCTCTCTCTCTCTCTCTCTCTCTCTCTCTCTCTCTCTCTCTCTCTCTCTCTCTCTCTCTCTCTCTCTCTCTCTCTCCCTGCAGGACAACATATGTATTTCCCATATACACAGTATTCTGAAAAATCAGAAGAACTATAAGGAGTATTGCATATCTGCTGTCAAACCCACAGTATCAGAATACTGGAAAAATAGAATTTCGCTCTTTTCTTCTTGAAAGACTTGGTATTGTGAGGCCGTATGATATCAAGTGAGACTTGGATTTGTAATGTTACCCAACAAGGAGTAAATTCCATTGCTTATCTTTTCCTAACAGTCAAGACGTCCCATCTATTGGTAGCTTGATAGTGACCGCATCAAAATGGCTACTGGCTGTGTATGTACATACACACGCATTCTCTCTCTCTCTCTCTCTCTCTCTCTCTCTCTCTCTCTCTCTCTCTCTCTCTCTCTCTCTCTCAGGTCTACAGCGAAACAAGCATTACCCAAATAATTTATTTGACAATAATCTAATGTAGCTAGATTGCAAGAAACAAGATATGAAATAAAATGGAATATTAATGTTTACCAAATGATAAAAAATATTAAGGTCCAACAAATTCAACTAATTATTCTGTCTAAATAATTTCCCCACAATAGGTCAAAATAAGTCCAAGTCCAGGATATTCCCCAATGAGTACATCTTAACCTCTTCCTCAGTGAAACATCTGAAGAAGTAAAATAAAACCTTTGTTAAACAAATGTATAAGGATAAAGATACGGGAATTCCTCCATTGTTACTTATAAAGTACACACAATGTAGAAAATGCCAGATTCAAGTGAGATACTTGTTAAATGAAAAGAACATCTACATTTTGGGAAATCTAAAATATTTCCTATCTTCAAACAGCAAAGTTCACAATCTTAATCGACAGGTCTCGAACCACAGAGCCTTCACCGAAGGCTTCTATTAATATCCGATGTTGATCTTCGAATGAAAATTTGTTTGATAACTAATCCCTTCACACCTTGGGGCTCCACACCAAATAAAAACACACATATGAACGAATTCTCCGGAATCCGGACGTTTCTGGCAAACAAACTCACGAAGTCTTGTCAATAGGCAGGGATTTTCTCACGCCTCAAGAACATCTGATGCACCTAACACGTACACAGCTTTGAAATCAGGATGCGTGCCAGACACCAGCTAAGCATCCTCTCAAGGTTCTTCACAATGCCTTTAGCCACACTTATTAATAAAAAATATACTGTGTATTATAATTCATAAAATATCTGTGACTTATGAGCTTTTCATATGCAAATCTCAATGTGTAAGTCATTTGTACAACAGGGTTTTAACTGGTTTCATAATCGAAATTTACCTACAAAATCAGGATCTCGAATGAAGTTCATTCAGATGTTTTTATAATCTGAACAAAGTAGACAAACTGGAGTGTATAAACAGGTCGCTCAGACAGTAAGGTTTTTAAAGAGGTTCTTAACTGAACTTCACACACACACACACACACACACACACACACACACACACACACACACACACACACACACATATATATATATATATATATATATATATATATATATATATATATATATATATATATATATATATATATATATATATATATATATATATATATATATGTGTGTGTGTGTGTGTGTGTGTGTGTGTGTGTGTATGTGTGTGTGTGTGTGATGATCCCATATGAAGAATCATTTAAACTATTATTATTATTATTATTATTATTATTATTATTATTATTATTATTATTATTATTATTATTATTATTATTATTATTATTATTATTATTCACAAGATGAACCCTATTCAAATGGAACAAGACTAAAGGGGCCATTCACTTGAAGTTCAAGCTTCCAAAGAACATGGTGTTCATTCGAAAGAAGTAACAGAAGGTAATGGGAAAGGCAGAAAAAGAGGAGATCAGTTATTAAAAAAGGAGAAGTTAACTAATTTCTCAATAAATATTCTATGACTTGATCAAAGTTAAGATAATGTTAGCTTAGAAGCCGTCCTAACTCTCAGGCATGTCCAGCTACCTATCACCATTTTCACGAGAAATACTGAAACCTAACAGGTTCCATCTTCTGCAGCCAAGCTCCTTTGTCTTCATTCACGTCTGTTCCTCAGATGGGAACCGATGAAGAAATATCCATTTTACAATATATATTGGAATCGGGGCAAAGTCTTCATGAAGCAGATTCACCTTGGGGATAATTCGTCTGATAATATTTTCCTTCCTCACGCGAGAGGTTTCAGGAAAATGTTGGAAATAAAGAGGACGGGAGTTTATAAGACACTATATTTGCAATGCTTCTTTATTTTCTGGTAGTCAGTTTCATATAATTCTCCGGTATGATATACAATTTTTTTGTATTATTTACTACCCATGACCACAAATACACCTCATTTATTCTGCAATGTTAAGAAATGCGGGGATTGGCCAATGCTTAAATGGGTGATCACCGATAAAGGATAGAAACTTTAGGTATCTAAGCACCCTATAATATCCTTTGGGTAAGGGATGGATCCAGCAACTTCATCCTAGAAACATTTGTTGGAAAGTGGAAGTATAACAGCCTTTAGTTCCACGTATCCTGGTAAAAAGTCATATGGTGCAACAAGAATATATATATATATATATATATATATATATATATATATATATATATATATATATATATATATATATATATATATATATATATATATATATATATATATATATATATGTATATATATATATATATATATATATATATATATATATATATATATATATATATATATATATATATATATATATATATATATATATATATATATATATATATATATATATATATATATATATATATATATATATATATATATATATATATATGTATATATATATATATATATATATATATATATATATATATATATATATATATATATATATATATATATATATATATATATATATATATATATATATATATATATATATATATATATATATATATATATATATATATATATATATATATATATATATATATATATATATATATACCATACCCTATATACACATATATATATATATATATATATATATATATATATATATATATATATATATATATATATATATATATATATATATATATATATATATATATATATATATACATATGTAAGTGCTCATAAAGGTGACCTTTGAAAAGTTGGGTCAGCTATTCGCAGAGTCCATTTTGACTATACACAGCATATAAGAAAATTGCTGAACCGTTCGCATACTACAGGAAGTCGCAAAAGGTTCCTTGGTGACAAGACACGGGCTGGCAAATGCATTTTCAGCAAAGAACGTTCTAGAAGCTGAACCAGTTACAAAATCCGGTTTTGAAGGATGCATGTCGATAGTGACGCCTTGAAATACAGAGGCGTGTCTTGCCAAACTTTGACCTCGAATGATGTCATACAAAAGTACGTTCGTTCGTGCGTTAAATAATGAATATAATGGGAGGAACCGTTGTTCGAATTGGACTTGTGAGATCCGATTCATGTGTCTGAAGATGTGAGTGATTTTCACATGGAGACTGTCCCAGAGGACTTGTGGAGTGAGTAAGAATTCATATAAGTTTTTAGACTTTGTTTTTCAGAACTGTGAACTCACGGCATCTCCTGTGACAGTGAAATGTGTTTTCTGCAATTTTTACATTTTATGATTTTTAATGTGACGTTTGTTCTTTCACAGGTATTTCTGTTCCACTCCATTCCTATTCCTTTTTCTCTCTCCCTCCTACAAGGATGGGAGTGGTATGACATTTGAGATGACCTGTTTTTACTGATTGACCTGTTCATGATTTGACAGATGAGTTATTTTCTGTATTCCCTTAGGTATTTGAGTGTTTATGATTTTGGAGCATTATTTCCTTAGAAGATTTTCTGATAGTTATGTGAAACATTGGATTTCATTCTTCGTAATTTTTAAGAAGTTATTTTTCGTTGATTTTTGTCAATAAAGGGTTTTAGTTTTGTACTTAGTATCTCATTCCAGTAGTCCTTAGATTTTAGTTAGGGAAAGATATAACTTATGATGCCAGCTCACTTTACCTGCTATCACACAATGTCTCAGGATAAGCGAGATCATAAAACAGAGACTTAAATCAAGTATAGGCCCGAAATGGCCTCTACACACACACACACACACACACACACACACACACACATGTATATATATATATATATATATATATATATATATATATATATATATATATATATATATATATGTGTGTGTGTGTATTGTGTGTTTTCTAATGTGTGTGTGATGTGTGTCTGTCTGTCTGTGTGAATGCTACTGTATTCATCCCTCTGCAGTAGCATGTACAAAGTCTACATTTTCCATATCATCCAAGTGTAACGTAACAGAACCAGGCACTTTACAAGATGTAAAACAGAAAAAACCTTCACAACAAAAAATAAAGGGCTGTATTTTTCTACCCCCCGTCATGCAAACATAATGTCTTTCTCATCCGCAGCATCATCTTTTTCATAAACTCCTAGAATTAAGATTCTCCAAAGTTTGTTCTTTTAAATTATCGAGAAGTTGAAGACAGTTTTCTCTCCTCTGTTAATAATTTTGTGGGTTCATGCCTTATACTTTTTCCAAAAGTGAGTCTCTTGCAAAATTTCATCTTTCTTTGAGTCACCTTTTGGATTTAAGCAAAATGTTGGGTGGAAAAAAAATTAAGTATACCTTAGTTTTCCCAGACCACTGAACTGATTAACAGCTCTCCTAGAGAGGGCTGGTTCGAAGGATTAGATGTATTTTATGAGGCTAAGAACCAATTGGCTACTTAGCAACGGGACCTACAGCTTATTGTGGAATCCGAACAACATTATAGCGAGAAATGAATTTCTATCACCAGAAATAAAATCCTCTAATTCTTCATTAGCCGGCAGGAGACTCGAACTCGGGCCTAGCGAATGCTAGTCCACAACTCTACCGACTCACCCAACGAGGAACTAATGTGGGTTGGAAAATTATTGTGAGCTTCAAGCATGACACAATATCTGTTTAACGGGAAGATATTGGTTATCTTCCTGCCTCGGAGGAGAAAGAGTTAAGAGTGGATGATCTTCTGAGATAATATCTTCCAAAGAGTAACACAATAAGTTGTAAGAAAGAGGAAATGATACCACCTAATAAGCAGCAAACTGAAATATTCGGCCAAAAGAGTAATTCATATAAGATGTCAATTTCAGCAGTGCACAGGCTGAATGACTTCCAGTGAATAATAATTTTCTTCACCTTAGATGTAAACAGGAAAAATCCACTGATAAACACTGAGAAAAGAGTATTCCATTGAAAAGACATCATAAAACATAGTTCATGAATCTATTGATTTTAGAACATTTTTATGTGAAAATTTTCACGTGAAATATATTTTTAGAGTGATGGTGACTCTCGTAAGTACACAATACGAACAATATTGCATTACATGAACCATCTATCTCTTTATCTGGGCAAGTAATTGCTAATTCTTCTGTCGAAGACATTACAAAATCAATAACCTTTTCCCTTCCTTTTTTGCAGGTTTACATCGTAGATACCACCGATCTCTTTATTCTGGGAAGTAATTACTAATTCCCTGTAGAAGGCATTATACAATCAGTAACCTTTTTCCTTCTGTTTTCTCTTTCTTGTCACGACAAACTTTACGCACCTGCAGTTTACAATTCCATTTACCTCCTCGATCCCAGCGCAAATCCTAATAGATGCTGAGCACTTCGTTCAACTAAGCACCTTGGAAAAGCGACTCGTAAAGATTCACGACCCGAAAACGAAGAGGAAGAAGAAGAAGCAGCAGCAGAAGTGATAATGCCCGGATGAGCATCACCATCATCCCGAATCCGTGCAGAGGTACTCGAATTCTCTAATGGATTCAGAGCTAGTCTCTCGGTGCATTAGATTAATATCTGTTGAGAGATACGATGCTGTATGACATTTCTGCAGCGGGAATAGTGAAAGAGTCTCCTTATCACAGTTTTTTTCTGAGTGAGTCTGAACGTACCTGTGAGGAAATATTCTTTATTTACCAATGTCCAAGGACTGAATTAGCAATGATTTCTGTGTGTATATAAGGCGAAATTAATGTAAAATCACCGTGAATTTATCAAATAGGAAAAAGTTTTGAAATATAAGCAAACATGGCTTAATTAGAACAAAATATTAATTTTTGCGTAAATATTTTCACTGGAGGTAGCACATTCTAAATAGAATTTTTTTCTTTTTGGCAAACTAAGTATTTGAAGACAAAAATATCTAGTTTAGAACAGTCAAGTTCTCAATTATTTGTCATTAAAATAATTTTTTTCCTAATTATGGTGAAGACATCCTAAAGAATTTTGACGAAAGTAAAAAAAAAAAAAGAGTGTTTAAAAAAACGTTTTAATGCACGGTGTTTAGCTATACCTACTGGAAGCATTAATTCTTTGCAAAATCATTCAGTTAGATTTAAAAGTCATATAAGAGTGCAAAAAGTGTCGGATTAATCTAGGGGTCAATTATGCCTGTGAGATTGATTAAAGGCAAAAAGGGGTATTCTTTTTCCTCTCTTGATGTTCAATGTATTTTGTTTAATTGATATTTTACCCCACCCTCCAAAAATTAACATTTCTATCCGAAATGTTCTCCTTAACAGTGTTTGTTTTCAAATGTGAAATGAAAATATCTTGATAGACTTAGATTTTGTTTTGAAAAACTAAACCGCTAAAATAACTTTTCTAGTTCTTATGGCTGGCCGAAAGGGTTTATATAATAATAAAGACATTAAGTCGTATTCAAAGAAATACAAACCCTATAAGTTTAGTACTGGAATACAAAAGGAACTTTGAAGACTTCAGCTCTAAATCAGTGATTGAAATATAGGTCTTCAGTAAATTCAGATTCTATGTTCTTAGACAATTTTTGTTCACATTCATAGAAACCTGTGTTTATGCATGTGTGTGTTTGCAGGATGTTTCAGGAGCGTCTTTGAACACCGCTGAGCAAACTTTCTTTTATAGAAGTGAAGTTGAATGCAAAGTTGAAGCTGTGAATATTATTGTTTGTGTCGTGTGCGTAGCAAGAAGAACTGAAAGGGTACTGAATAACAAAATAAGAAGCAATGGTCTATAAGTTACATATATACGTGTTTTTTCTAAGATGGTTTGTCCATGTGAAGAAAATGGAAGTGTACATAACTCTTAAGTGTTAGGAGAAAGGTAGAAAAGCGTATATAGAAATTTATTAATTAAATTCCTGAAAATCTCAAAAGAATTCCCATCATTCCTGAATAAAAGAAAAATTATTGGCTCTATTACAGATTTGCAATCAGTGTTTAATATTTACATAAGAAATCAATGGAAATTCATCAAAACTACTCATATCACAATCTATTGAATTTGAGGGATTGCAGCCTGATAGTCTAACAAATATGAACGATCTGAAATTGATATGTTCCAGTGACAATTTATACAAAATAATGTTGTACAGACACAATTGGGTTCATTTGTGATAGACACATTGTGAAAGATTAATTTGTCTTAGCAGTTTTCAGTAGGAAATTTATGTTTATGCAAGATATTACAACCGCAAAATCTGCATTTAGAATGTAAAAGAAGGCAACGTAGAAACTTAAGCCTGATTAAGCGTAAGTTAAACTGTAAAAATAAATAATTCATTACAGAAAACAGAATAGTGTTTGTTGTATGGCAATCGTCTAAGAAAAAAGTCTTGCTTATGATTAAGTAATAAAATTACTCAACATTTTTCACCAGTATATTTCAATTGTATAAATACATAATAGTCATTTCCGCTTTGCAAAATAAGTCAAATAAAATTTTTAAATAATGGTGGCGAACGAAGGTTACACTGATAATTATTTTCATAAAAAACCAAATATTTCCAAAATCCTTTTTGATACTGTCTGTATGTAGTTAGGTGGAATAATTTCTCATCGTTACTTGCTTTTCTTAGTAGAATATTCCACTACTAAAAAACATTATTCTGTGTGTGTGTGAGAGAGAGAGAGAGAGAGAGAGAGAGAGAGAGAGAGAGAGAGAGAGAGACAGACAGACAGACAGACAGACAGACAGACAGACAGAGGAAAAGGTACTTAAATTATATCAAAGGGAAACGCTCCACCTTCCTATGAAATGTTGAATTTGATGTATCAGCAGTACCAACAATTTTCATTAATGGTACCATAAACTAAAGCCCACATTTAGAATGTGTCAGAAGACAGCTTTAATTTGTTAAGGGAAATATGTAGCTATTTAAATCATGTCTATTCATTTTCTCTAAAAAACGCAAGCGTGACATGCAAACAGCTTTTAGAAGGAGGTTCAAAAGAACGTGAATATAATAAAAAATATTATGAAAGGATGAAATACATTATATGTATCCATATTTCCCACCACAGTAACACACAGAATGATGGGATGACGTCATCGTATTTTCACACCCACAAATCACCTGGACTTATTAATGGAACACGTGCACTTTCAGTCAGCAATACCTGGAAAATCACTCAGACATTTCTGACTCCAGTTTCCCTAATTATTTCGGTACTAATGCACTGTACTAACGAGCACTGTACTAATTATTCTATGGTCTGATATACAGTATATGTGTGTGTGTGTATATATATATATATATATATATATATATATATATATATATATATATATATATATATATATATATATATATATATATATATATATATATTATTTTTATTCATCCTCAAAGAGAATGAGAAGCAATACTGAAATAACAATCGTCTTTATTCAGACCCTGCTGGCACCCATCAGGAGGGGAGTCCAGACTGCTCCTGGGAAACCGCACTTTTATTTTTATTGGTCATCAAAGACAGGAAAACCCTCTCCCAAGTTGTTCGAGGAGTCTCAGAAATAAAATTATTTACTGTCTATTATATACGTCTGAACAA
>NC_089771.1:1702997-1705497 GCF_040412425.1 Macrobrachium rosenbergii | reverse complement strand
AATAATAAACGTTGTGAGTATCCGATTAATATTTCATGTTCAGATATGGCGTGGAATTCTTAGCGCTGGACACACTGCAAATATTTCTCGCAAATATTCCTCTGGAAAATCGAGGAAGTGCATTTTTCGTTGCTTAATATTCTTGTACCTTCTTCTGTTCGCAGTCTTCAAGATCGTCGAGGAGAAAGAGGATTATGCTAATGGGTTTCATTCAGAGAGAGCACCTTGCATAAAATGGGTAAAAATATCGTCTGAAATGAACAGCTAACTTCTTGAACACTTGAAGAAGGTATATGCTTTATTCATTTCTCAATGTTGGTGATTATGGAAACAGAAATAAAAACAAAGGCTTATGCCTTGTTTAAAATATTTTAGAAACTCAGTTCTATTTATAGACTTCTCTAGAATTAACTTTTTCTTTTACCCTTCCAGTGACTCCACAATAATTCTATAAACACTCTGAAACACAGTTTGTCGTCAAGAGGGAAATATTGCATAAATACAAACTGAGGACAGACCTGTGCATATACATGAATGATTTTTTGTGTAAATGCATACACTGCATAAATCTCTGACTTCAAAGCAGAGGAATACCCGCCTCAACTTTTTTTTAACTGCTTCTTATTGCAGACTCACTCTAAAGTTTGACAGTTTGCTCTTTCCCCAACAATAAAGATTTTTAACGCCCATGAATAAAACGTTCCATGATTCTTGCTATGAAATAAGTTGAACAGAGCATGTGGCTTTTCAGGAACCTGTTCTATTCCTCTTTTCAATATATATTTTTAGACATAAATTATTTGTACCCATACATAAGTGGGGTTTGTTTCTCCATTCTGAAACTTGTGTAGGTCTGACTTTTCACCAGAAAATTTTAGAAAAAAATCATACCAACTATTAACAAGTCTTAAATTAAAGCAGAGGGAGAATTCTCCCTTGATAAGTGGATGGTGAACTCTGAACCAGTCATATATTTTTCATTATAACTGCCTCATTAGAATCTGAAGCATTTCACCTAAATCTATGTATGTATGCAAATATAATTTTCTGACTCACATCAGGATCGAACCCAGGTCTTTCAATTGAAAGGCAAGGGCACTGCCAACTGAACCAAACAGGTCATACAAGAAGTTGGAAGATAAGTACCTCTGTACCTAAGGCTTTTACCTGGGCAGGCTCACTGCTTTGCACACCAGCGAGTTTTAACCAACTTCTCGAGCCAGCAGTGATCCAGTTGACACCTTTCCACTCGGATTATCCCTTCTGAGTAAAAATGAGCAGTAATCAACACACAATCACATTCAATTTATTTTTGTTCTACACGTGATTGTGTGTTAATTACTAGTATTGTATGCATAGTATGTATTTATATTTATAGGAGACCTCTTTTGAAAATACTTCATTAAATAAAATTGAAAACACACGACTGTTTGTCTGTATGTATTTATATTTCATGAGATCTTTTTACAGTATACCTCATTGCATCAAATGGGAAGTTTACCTCCAATTTTCATTAACAAGTTTCGCGTAGGAGATAAAAGTTTCCAGTAAAATTTCACTCACTTTGAAACGCTGCTTTGACGTTTATAACTGATTCGCCAAATCTTTCAACAAATTAATTTGAGGAACTCTTATACCCTTCATCCAAGCTCGGTCATGAAATCAGCCGTGCTTCGATGCACTCTTGAGTTCAGTCTGATGAATTATTGTAATAACATATGATTTCTTTCATCAAAATTTAGTCATTATTGGTTGAGCTTATTTAGGGTATAGTCAGCAAAATTATTTATTTTGGCTCGCGCGTCGTGGTCAACTCAGCAGTCTACATGAGTCAGTTAATACTGGAACGAGAGAGAGAGAGAGAGAGAGAGAGAGAGAGAGAGAGAGAGAGAGAGAGAGAGGTGAAACCACTCGACTGAGAGACGTACTCATTTCCCAAATCAATCAGGAAACTCAATTACTGTAACCTTCTCCCCCGTCCCCTAACGACTCCTCCCAACCCCTTAGGGAGGAGGGAAATGGAAGAGAAAAAATACCAGATAAAACTCATCAATTTTATTTAAAAAACCGTGAACAATCATAAAAAGTGAAAAGACTTTTCAGCCGTGGTCCTCATTCGAAGGGCATGTTAAAACTCACCAAATATTAGCTCTCCCTTCCCCCTCTCTCTCTCTCTCTCTTAAGGTCAACTGACCCTTTACCTCAACAAACCAACGACAGACAGAGTACTGAGAGACAGAAAAGGCTGATGATCGGTCCGTTATTGCTTCGAGAGAACAAATGATGCGCATCAGGGTGATTTGTCGGCCCGTAATCATCATCATAGAGTCTATTTTTCAATGGAAGGAGATCAAACACTCTAGAGAGAGAGAGAGAGAGAGAGAGAGAGGGAGAGGGAAGGGGGCGAGGGATGCTTCTGGATTCGGGTATTTATCATTTAGACAAATGGCAACTTTGCAACGGAAGAAGATTATGCACTCTAGAGAGAGAGAGAGAGAGA
>NC_089771.1:1687997-1697997 GCF_040412425.1 Macrobrachium rosenbergii | reverse complement strand
AGTCAGCGATGATGATTAAGGGCCGACAAATCACCCTGATGCGCATCATTTGTTATCTCGAAGCAATAACGGACCGATCATCAGCCTTTTCTGTCTCTCAGTACTCTGTCTGGTCGTTGGTTTGCTGAGGTAAAGGGTCAGTTGACCTTAAGAGAGAGAGAGAGAGAGAGAGAGAGAGAGAGAGAGAGAGAGAGAGAGAGAGGGGGGGGACTAATATTTGACGATTTTTAACATGCCCTTCGAATGAGACCCGCGGCTGAAAAGTCTTTCACTTTTATAAATGTTCATTATATTTGACGTAAAATTGATAATTCCTTCTGGTATTTTTGTCTCTCTCCCATTCCCCTCCTCCCTAAGGGTTGGGAGAGTCGAGGGGTTGAGGGGAAGGTTACAGTAATTCGAATTTCCTCGACTGATTTGGGAAATGAGTACGTCTCTCAGTCGAGTGGTTTGACTCAACTCTCTCTCTCTCTCTCTCTCTCTCTCTCTCTCTCTCTCTCTCTCTCTCTCTCTCTCTCGTTCCAGTATTAATTGAACTCATGTATAGACCTGCTGAGTTGGACCACGACGCGTACGAGCGGAAAACGAAAAAGAATTGATGATTAGACCCTAAACAAGCTCAACCAATAATGACTAAATTATGATAAAATATAAAAGATAATTTGTTATTACAATAATTCATTAAACTGAACTCAGAAGAGCATCGAAGCACGGCTGGATTCATGCGAACGAGCTAGGATGAAGGGTATAAAAGTTCGTCAAATTAATTTGCTGAAAGGTTTGGCAAATCAGTCATAAACGTCAAAGTAGCGTTTCAAAGTGAATGAAATTGTACCGGAAACTTTTTACCTCCAACGCGAAACGCGTTAATGGAAATTGAAGGTAAAGTTCCCATTTGATATAATGAGGTGTTTTGTAAAAGAGATTCCATGAAATATAAGTACACACAGACATACAATCATGTGTTTTTCTATTTCATTTAATGATGTATTTTCAAAGAGGTCTCCTATAAAATATACATACATATATGCATACGATAGAAGTAATTAGTGCACAATCACGTGTAGAACAGCAATAAATTTATTTCTGTTCCTCATCTGATTATGTGTTGATTATTTCCCTCATATTCACTCAGAAGGGATAATTCGAGTGGAAAGCTGTCAGTTGGGTCACTGCTGGGTCGGGGAGTTGGGTAAAACTCGCTGGTGTGCTAATATAAGTAGTGAGCCTGCTTAAGAAAAAGCCTTGGGTACAGCGGTACTTGCGCTCTAACTTCTTGTATGACCTATTTGGTTCGCTTGTCACTGCCCTTGCCATTCATTTGAAAGACCTGGGTTCGATCCCGATGTGAGTCAGAAATTTATATATGTATGCTGTGCATACATAGATTTAGGTGAAGTGCTTTAGATTCTAATGAGTCAGTTATAATTAAAATCTATATGATTGCTTCAGCGTTCACCATCCAGTTATCAAGTGAGTTTGTCTCCCTATGCTTTAATTTAAGACTTGTTAATAGTTGTTATGATTTTTCTAATAATTTTCTGGTGAAAATAAGCCCTTACTCAAGTTTCAGAATGGAAAAACAAATCTCCAGTTATGCATGGTACAAATATGTCTAAAATATATATTCAAATAGGGAACAGAACAGATTCCCAGCTCTGTTTTGATTAATTTTCAGATATATTTGTACCTATGCATAACTATAGATTTGTTTCTCATTTCAAGACTCATACTATTATGAGTATTTACAAGTTTCACAATATTCAAACCATTACAAAAAAGAACAACTTCAAATTTCATGGCAAGAATCATGGAACGTTTTAGAAATCTTTGTGTTGGCGAGTCTGCAATGAGAAGCAGTTAAAAAAAGAAAAGTTAAGGCGAGTATTCCTCTGCTTTGAAGTCAGAGATTTATGCAGTATATGCATTTACACAAGTAAATCATTCATGTATAAGCACAGGTCTGTCCTCAGTTTGTATTTATGAGACATTTCCTCTTGACGACGAACTATGCTTCAGAGGATTTATAGAATTAACAATGTGGGAGTCACTCGGAAGCGTAAAAAAAATGTTCAATCTAGAAAAATCTATAAACAGAACTATGAGTTTCTAAAATAATTCTAAAGATGGCACAAACCTCTAGTTTTTATTTCTATTTCTATAATCACCAACATTGAGAAATGAATAAAGGCATCTACCTTCTTCTAGAGTTCAGAAGGTTAGTCATTTTCAGACGATATTTTTGCTTAGTTTATGAGAGGTGCCTCCCTGAATGAAAACCATTAGCATAATCCTCTTTGTCCCTTTGACGATCTTGAAGACTGCGAACCTAAGAAGATACAAAAATATAAAGCGACAAAAAATGTCCTTCTCGACTTTCCAGAGCAACATTTGCGAGAAATATTTGCAGTGTCCTGTGCTAAGAATTCCACACCAAGTCTGAATATGAAATATTAATCGGATACTCAATAACGTTTATTATTCATTTGCTGAGCAATTACTTGTTCTTGTCATCAGGGATATTAAAACAAATAAAAGGTAATTTTATATTTTACTAAGCCTTACAAGAAGGTGACATTTTGATAGTATTATATTATTATATTTCATAATAATGAATGAAGTTTCTTATTGCTTTAGGGATAGTATATTTTTCTTGTCATTAGATATAAAACATATAAAGGAAATTTTCCATTTCTCTAAACTCACTAATCCTTAGTGAAGTGACATTTTAAAACATTACATTAAATTCCACCACAATTGCTGATTTCTTTGCACATTTAATAATATGTCCTCAAAGTCAGTTGGAAATAATATCTTTAATATTTTTACAAGGTTTTATGTTCTCTGATTTTAGAACGTCCATAATTCTGCTGATAAATATTTTGGAGATACTTTAGAAACAGCAGCGACAAACCCCTTAGCTGACGAATAGCCTCGTGAATATTTAACCAGAGATTAAGTCAGGTTTTTGTATCATTTCCTTCCTATATTCCTATTTCAAAATATTGATTGAAGAGTTTTTACTTTGATGGTGAGATATCGATTTCAGAGTGATAAATTATTCTATCCAGCAATAAAAAAAGAGTTTAAAAATTTAATACCAGATATATTTTCATGTGGGGAAATTTGTAATCCTTTTCAAGCCTTTGAATAAAAACTTTCTTGTTGACTGATCGAGGGAAAAAAATTAGAATACTTTTACCAAAGAAGATCTATTTCTCTGCATTTATCTCTTTTCAGTTATAATTTATTTTGGAATCATATAAACATTATTTCTCTGATTCATCGGAAAATTAATGTACTTGCATAAATTCGTGTATTGTGCTTTCGAACGTCGAGATTTTCTTGGGAAAAAGGAATAATTTATATACTAATAAATCACTTTTAACCAAGAAAAACGGTGATTTGTGTAGTGATAACGGACGAGAAAGTAGTTATGATATCATAAATCATGTTACTTTTGCATTAATCATAATTGAATTGAAAGAGAATGAATGTCATAAGGGATTGCAATGTATTTTCATTTTAAGTTTAATCTAGTTTCTCATTATCATGGACTTGCTATGAAAATTAGTTAGGTAATTATGAATAGTCAGAAGTATGTTTATTAATTATTCTACTAGCATTATCTAATAAAGCCAATAGAGCCTTCATTCTTCTTTTCGAGATCTTACCTGTCTGAAGTCCTGATTCGAGTGTCCAAAGGATAATTTTTGATTATCCGTGAGGGAAGTATTTTTCCCCCCATTTCATTGGATGAATTTCTCTTAACGAGATTTTTGCTGGAACATTTGCTCAGACCAAACAGATTTAGTTAATGATTAATCAATAATGATCCTAATATATGCCTTAAAAGTTTCATGTCACGGTCCAATACCGCATGTTAGCCAGGAAAATTTTCACAAATTGATGAAAACCTTGATTTTTACAGACATTTAAGGAAAGGCCAAATTAGAAAGTATTATTCAAGTTAGTGAAAAAAAACTTTCATTTTGAGATAAAAAAAGAACAAGTGAATTTCAAGTGTAAGTGATAAAATATAAACCTAATCTGTTCGTTTACCCCAAAGCTCCAAGAATGTGGGCCCTTTTTCCTTCTTCTCAAATTGTTTTATTTATACATAACAGTGTTTTACCTTCTTTAGGTCATTCCTATATCTACACACACACACACACACACACACACACACACACACACACACACATATATATATATATATATATATATATATATATATATATATATATATATATATACTATATATATATATATATATATATATATATATATATATATATATATATATATATATATCTATATATATATATATATATATATATATATATATAAACACTGGTATTACACGGCCCGGACCATTTCGGATGCAACAGACGAGATATGACTGTAACCCCTACCGATATTTAGGAGTAGACTCGTAAACGGTGAAATGACCAAATCTGCCGAAAATATAGGTGCTTATATAGCACCACTAATTGCTTGTTAGATTTTGGGTCTAGATCCAGTATATGAGATACCAGATGAAACTAATATATAATATGTCCTTGGACTCTTCTGGTTATAGAATGACCAGTGACAGACATGCTAGAGGGTGTGTTCCCCCTGACAGACACTGAAAAGGGGGGGGAGGTTAATGGATCTAGATCCAAATTAGGAGATACCAAGTAAAATTTACACTACAATAGCATCGCACATCCTAGAGTACTGTGGTGGTCATGACAGACATTTTAGTGGGGTGGTTACCCCATAACAGAAACCCCACAATGAGTGGGGAGGGGAGACAGGATCTAGTAATCCAACACTGGAGATGGCTGGCAAAATGCACTACAATAGCACTGCATATCCTAGAGTGCTGTGACGGTAATGACAGACATTTGATGGGTGGTTACCCTCTGACAGACATAACCAACGATTGAGGTGAGAGATGGACACTTGAAATGATTCAATATGTATCATGTATGATATTAATATTTAAAGTATTCAACAAGAAAATGGTAATTCTTTCGCAATTCGTGAGCCAGATAAATTAGAAGGTAAAATATTTCTATATGATTTATTATTGACCCAGGCTATACTAGGTTCAGTAACTGAACATATATCGGATGTGTGTCTCCACCAGGCAAAAAAACTTACAAGATATAATCACTATTAACGAAATGTGAGTTACATCCAAGTACTAACTATATCCCATTACAACAGTCACTATATTTGATTCTCAAACAAAAAAATCACAAATAAAATTATTTGTATGTTATGTATTTGTGTACAAGGCACAGTTCCACTGCATTGTCAGAGGTTTGCTTGGAAGAATCATTATGTATCCGCAATATTTATTGGAATTACTTTTTAAAAGAAAGGGGAAAAACAAACTTGTACTGATATATACGTACTTAAGGGTACTGTTGTATTGTCAGATTTGACTTTTGTAAGAAATATACATTGGTACATTTAATGAAAATATTCTGAAAAGAAAGAGGAAAATCTAACATATGAACTTTGAGCAAATACCGATACAAGTGTTCCTATACACGTTTACTGCGGATTTAAATATACATGGGCTGTATTATAGTTTCTTACGCCTTACCACTGATTTAATTAACAGCACAAATGCATTTCCTAACACTTACTGATCTCAATTCTATTTGAAAATAAATATAAATCACTCATGAAAACAATCTCCATATTGACATTTATGGTTAATCTCATAATATTTTAACCATAAAATATGTATAAAACAAAATGCCTTACTGAATGTCTACATCAAGTTTGCTTGTCTCACTGGAATACAAAACAGGAAGAATAAAAAAAGTAATAATTATCACAACAGTATATATACTAGATAAATTAATAACTTGATTCTCCACATAGAAATGGGAATAATAAACAGTTTTTATTCATAACAGTATATACCAACTTAATGGTACTTTCCAATATATTACGGATTAACATATAGGAAAATAAGAAACTGCAATATTTGATATAGATTCCTTTAGAAAGTGTAATCAAATGTATAATACAACAAATATGTGCAATAATATCATTAAAGGTATACAACCTGGTATGTCTCATATACATTTACCACAAAAATAGTCATATACATTTACTCCTCAGATTAACATATAACAAACAAATTTCATTACTAGTTGTTACTGTCCACTGCCCCTTTGTAATAAAAATAAAATAAATAAATACAAATTACGCATTAAAACCTATAATGTTCATGGATGATGAGCAATTACATTATAATGGTGTCATAATGATTAAAAGTCTGCAAATTACACTGCCTTGACAAATAACTGTATTTAATATGTCCCTTCATCACTCTGTACTTTCATCACCCGTCCATTGGTCATCACTTTCTATCAAGATCAATATCAGTGCAGTATTCGTTTCTGCCCCATTAATAGTGTTCTGATGAGGACCATTGTTAATTGAGCTTCTTCAGACCACTTCGGGAATAAAAGCTTGATCATCTTTATTCCAACCAAACTGAGTTGGTCTAACTATCATTGGGATCTTGCTTATCAGCTCGATGCCAAAGAATGCTAAGATGCTGAGCACGTTGAATTTTCTTTTTGAGACTTGCGGTACAATATGGCAGGAGTGCACGGTTGATACGCTTCATATTCGCTAGAGGATTTCTTGTGCTAACAGATCCAGTCATTTTATTGAACATGACATACCTGACTTCATTAAGGTCACTAAAGTGTGGATGGCCATATGGAGCGCATACAAAGGAAAACAAAATACCCTATGTGTGGATCCTGAGTGGATGAGAAGTCCTGGAAAACTTTTACAAATTTTCCTGTTTCATCGTTTGCCATGAATGTGGTCTTATTTTTCCTTTCCTGTAAAATGCTGCTGTGACATCTGAGCCTGTGAAGGCGTGGAATGCTGGTAATGCGACTGATATTCCAGCTCTTTTTAATTCCAAACCATGAAACAGCTCATTGATGTTGATATATCTGCGATTGTTTCCATATCCACAGTCCATTATGACACTTCGTTTTCCTTGCTCTTCTTCCCTCATCTTTCACAGTAAACCTAACAGAATTACTGCAGTGTCAGTATCCGAAGCTCTAACAATTATATTCTCATGCACTTTGGATACATGAAGAGCAACCAAAGTATCTGCCTCCTCATGATGACCCTGGAGATTTTCTGGTTAATCAGTGATCATATATTCTTGTTCACTGTTAAAGGAATACTTCAAGCAGTAACCACCAAAATCTTATTCTCCAACGATTGGACCATAGTGACTTTACACCATTCCACGAGAAGGAATTTTGTGAGTTCATCTTTGGAAAATTTCCATTTGTCAATAACTGGAGCCTTTGTCGTGGAATATGTTCTAACCAGACTGTAAATCTAGTATTATCTGCACTTAATTTTCATTATCTTTAAGTGAAGGTTGACGTACTTATCAAAGAGAATCATGAATTTGCTTCTTGGAAAAGAGCAAATTTTTATCAAAAGTTCCTTTGCTATTGCTCCATAAGATCCATTAGTCTGCTACAAGATTGTGTGGATTAATAAGCCTACATCGATAATGGTTGCAGCCACGTTACGGTGACTCACAGTTGATAAAGAGCTGTCTAGATTCATTTCAAGTAACCGTAGGGCTGACTCTTCGGTTTTCAGGGAGATCCACGCTGTGTGCCAGTGAAAGGGGAACTTGTCACTGGGAATGACAGAATGTGTCTCAGGTCCAAGGTAGTATTCTAATGAGAAGCAACCTGGATTATACGTGCAAATACATCTCTTACTCCTTCTGCAACTAACTTAAGAGTAGCAACTATCGATTTAATTTTATTGTTATTTCCCAAGGCGAAGTTTTTAACCCTTGTTCTTGGCATGGTCTGGAGAAGTCTAGAATTGTCAACACTGCACTCTGCAGGAATGTCAATCAACATTCATGACCTCTTGAAAGTGACCCAAGCAGATAAAGCTTTGTTTCTTGATCAGTAGCTTTTCCAGATGATATTTTCAGGAGGTCAGGTGAACTAAAGGCAGGCTCCCCAAAGGGATTGCAAGTTTCCTTCATTATCTTTCTTGATTCGCCACTGACGAAGCTGAACAGATGGCTACGATACCACCAAGTACCCAGTACCATATATTCAGGGAGGAAAACTTAAACTCAACTAAAAAATAATACTTACGGGTAAAATTAAGGCGAAATTTGCCCGCAGTTTGATGTTTAAAGCGAGCTGAGTGTGTCACTTAACTTCCCGCCGGCACGCACCACAGCCAGCCTATGCAATGTGTTTCAATACATGCTATCGATGCTGGCTTTGACGGCCATTATTCATTTAACTTTCTCCCTAGTGATCTTTTTCACTCTTCATTATTTCCTGTAGGCAGTCACTAACGTCATATTATATTCTCACATCTGTTCAGTGTATTTACCATTGCTAATATGATTTATAATCCGTCTCCAACGCAGTCATAAAAATCGGACAACCGAAAGTGCAAATCTGTCAGCTGTGTGCAAGACCTCCAGTAAACAGAGTAGGCTAACTTCCCTGAGCTTGTTTATGTTCTCATTTTTCATTTCTCTTGTTTTCTTTGCATTTATGTTGGGTGATTAATTTTTTGGTCTAGTTTGCTCTTATATTTATTCATAATCTTCTTGAGAGAATGGAAATGTTCGGAATAACTTTGTGTGTGGAGAAATTGTTTTAAGAAATAGAGATCATCTGTGTCCTTCTCAGCCAGGTGTGTCATGTTTGACGAGTTCTACGCCAGCAGAAAAAGAAAAAAAATCGATTATGGTAACAACGATATTCATTCCTAAACTGATAATACACAACTTGAAATGTCTCCACGAGTTCATTAGTATGCAAGTCAGTTGAAACCAAAAGAAGGCATTCCTACTTCGATAAAACAAACTGAGTAGGCGATAGCGCAATTATTATGATTTTTACTCTGACTATCGCGTATATCTTACATATGTATTACTGTCTATTCAACAGCTGCGCATCACTCTATTTAACAAGCGTTTTGTACATAGACATTTTATAGCAATAAATCGAATAATGATAAGAACTGACATGCTGCTTGACAGTGCCAGTCTTCCAGCCTTCGCTTATATCAAAGTTCATCTCGTAACTAAGATAATATTAAGCGAGTAATGTAATTGAAGTCAGTTGCTTCCTTGACAAAATAATATGACCGAATTATTATAGGCCTACAGATGAATGTTATTTATAGGAAACAAACAAATAATATTCGTAGAAAATAGATACAAAGTATATAGAAAGGAGAAAAAAGATTGATTAATATATCACGATAATGTACATTACTAGTGTATAGCAGCCTACTCGCTATACGTAGTCTATATAGATAGTAATTACCAGGGCTTGCCCTTCCCTCTCCCCACCTGTTAAGGTGTGTCTGTCAGGGGGGTAACCACCCACTACAATGTCTGTCATTACCAACACAGAACTCTGAGATATGCAGTGCTATTGTAGTGCACATTTTACTTGGTATCTCCAGTGTTGGATGTAGATCCTGTCTCCACCTCCCGACTCATTATGGGGTGTCTGTCAGGGCAAATTACCCACTAAATGTCTGTCGACCGACATAGTACTCTAGGATGTGCAGTGTTATTCTATTGTAAATTTTACTTGGTATGTCCTAAGTTGGGTCTAGATCCAATTACCCCCCCCCCCCCTTTTCAGTGTGTCTGTCAGGGGGAACCCACCCTCTAGTATGTCTGTCAATGGTCATTCTATAACCAGGAGAGTCCGCTGATATACTATATATTAGTTTCATCTGGTATCTCATATACTGGATTTAGACCCAAAATCTAACAAGCAATTAGTGATGTTTGTTAAGTAAGCCACCCATATATTTTCGGCAGACGGTCAGTATCACCGTTTACAAGTCTACTAAATATCGGTAGGGGTTACAGTCGGTACCTCGTTCGTTGCATCTGAATGGCCCAGGCTGCGGGACTATAATGCTTCAAAGGTCATCACTG
>NC_089771.1:1660497-1680497 GCF_040412425.1 Macrobrachium rosenbergii | reverse complement strand
TGATGGACTCTTTGTCTTTGTATTTTGATTAAACTTATTTTTAATATTTCTAACTGTGTCATTTGTTCAAGTGTCCTTCTTTTATCAACATCAATTATTCAGAGTATTATTATTTCAAAACTCATTCCCCAATTCTATTTAAATTCTGCTTTCTTAATATTTGTAAAATATTTTAATCTTTCCTGGTAATCTCATGAACTTTCTCTCTCTCTCTCCCTCTCTCTGTCTTTATATATATATATATATATATATATATATATATATATATATATATATATATTATTCACTGTTCAAAATTATTACCTCCCGCTTCATTCAATCTTCCGCACTCACAATTTTTTTTTGAGCACAAGCTTTTCCAGTTTTTGGATTAGCAATGAATTTCATATTTTCCGTGAAAGTCAAACGTTTTAGAATTTTACAAAAATATTAGGTTGTTGAAAGTCAAACACTCTTGCTCTGATTATATTTCACTTTGATTCCTGACTTCAAAGTAAATTAAATTTGTCTGTTGCAATACCAATGAAAAAGAAGTATGGAGTTTTATATGAATACATGTATGTATGTATGTATGTATGTATGTATGTAT
The DNA here is from genome assembly GCF_040412425.1 of Macrobrachium rosenbergii. Taxonomy (NCBI): domain Eukaryota; kingdom Metazoa; phylum Arthropoda; class Malacostraca; order Decapoda; family Palaemonidae; genus Macrobrachium; species Macrobrachium rosenbergii. The sequence goes on along the minus strand of NC_089771.1, from coordinate 1,679,908 downwards.
GTATATATATATATATATATATATATATATATATATATATATATATATATATATATATATATATATATATATATATATATATATATATATATATATATATATATATATATATATGTGTGTGTGTGTGTGTGTGTGTGTGTTTATGGACGTATGTATGTATTTGCATATATCTATATTAAAGTTGATGGTTTGACTTTTTAGATTCAGTAAATCAATGATAAAATGTTAAAATGTTTTAGAGTTCTAGGTCACTGTACATTGATATAAATATATCTAGGATATACGTATTATTCAACACCAAATTTGATCTTCAAGCTACTGGAAAGTAAACACCAGTAATATTAATTTTACCAAGCCCAGTAAATCTGAAAATAAATACCAGTGATATCAACTTCAACAGGATTATTAAATTCAGTCCCTATATAAGATATATGACAGAGATACATCTGCGATAAATAAATAAAATATTCTTATACCTCTCTTGTGGCCGATTGGGTTAATGCGTCCCTGTAGTCCTGAGTTCCTGTCCTTCGTTGGTTCGAGCCACGAGACGGCGTACTTATTATCAACTAAAAATTCCCTTCGGTAACATATATGAAAATATATTATTTCCGAGGTAGAGCGAATTGGATATTAAAGGACGTTTGTAGCTTTCTGATTGTATATGAATCACGGTGATGTGATAAAAAGTCATAATATGGCTGTGTGCGACAAACGCATTACACGGTCAACATGGCAGAGGTGGGTGGATATCGTCTCCAAATGCAAAACACCTGAGTTCGACGGGTGAGTTGATTCGAGCCGATATCCACTTATACCTCTCTTTTGGCCGATTGGGTTAATGCGTCCCTGTAGTCCTGAGTTCCTGTCCTTCGTTGGTTCGAGCCCACGAGACGGCGTACTTATTATCAACTAAAAATTCCCTTCGGTAACATATATGAAAATATATTATTTCGAGGTAGAGCGAATTGGATATTAAAGGACGTTTGTAGCTTTCTGATTGTATATGAATCACGGTGATGTGATAAAAAGTCATAATATGGCTGCGACAAACGCATTACACGGTCAACATGGCAGAGGTGGGTGGATATCGTCTCAAATGCAAAACACCTGAGTTCGACGGGTGAGTTGATGGGAGCCGATATCCACTTATACCTCTCTTGTGGCCGATTGGGTTAATGCGTCCCTGTAGTCCAGAGTTCCTGTCCTTCGTTGGTTCGAGCCCACGAGACGGCGTACTTATTATCAACTAAAAAATTCCCCTTCGTTAACATATATGAAAATATATTATTTCCGAGGTAGAGCTAATTGGATATTAAAGGACGTTTGTAGCTTTCTGATTGTATATGAATCACGGTGATGTGATAAAAAGTCATAATATGGCTGCGTCGCGACAAACGCATTACACGGTCAACATGGCAGAGGTAGGTGGATATCGTCTCCAAAATGCAAAACACCTGAGTTCGACGGGGTGAGTTGATGGAGCCGATATCCACTTATACCTCTCTTGTGGCCGATTGGGTTAATGCGTCCCTGTAGTCCTGAGTTCCTGTCCTTCGTTGGTTCGAGCCCACGAGATGGCGTACTTATTATCAACTAAAAATTCCCTTCAGTAACATATATGAAAATATATTATTTCCGAGGTAGAGCGAATTGGATATTAAAGGACGTTTGTAGCTTTCTGATTGAATATATAATATATATATATATATATATATATATATATATATATATATATATATATATATATATATATATATACATATATATATAAATATACACCTAAACAAGGGTCTTTTGTCATGTATATAAAGAGGCAACGAAATATGGATGCAAATTATTGCAAAGTTTAAAGTAACGAGCGCAGTTTGGGCGTTTGATGTTTATTACTCTTTTCTCGAAACAACGTTTTAGTTTCTTGTTTACTACGCTGGTTTTTGGGGAGGTGGAGGAGGGGGGGTAATTCTGCTGGTATCCTAGACTTTTTAAATTATTATGTGTATTATTATTATTATTATTATTATTATTATTATTATTATTATTATTATTTTCTTAGTTGGATTTTCCAAAATCGTATAAATACAACTAGCCTCAGTCTATAACTCCTGTTGCCAAGTGATTTAAATGACATCAGATAACAATATCAAATAACTTATTTTTAATTCTCTAAGTTTTCCTCCGAAACCTATGTCCCGGAAAAGTCTATGAGACAGATTTTAAAAAACCTATTTGTTAAAACTTTAGCTAATAAACTTCCGAATTCCTCAACCCCGCCCCCAACCCCGGCCCCAGGCACGTGGAACGTCTAACAACACAGTCTCTCATATTTGATTTCATGTTAAAATTCGACAGAATCATTTTTAATCCGATGGCTGGTAACAGAGTTACGTAAGAACCTTGTGGGAATTTGTGCTGTGTTTAAAATTGGTATTACTGTTAGCATTATAAAACAAAATGATGATATAAAGTGGATATTTTACATTAAACGATCCAAAACATTAGTCTTCTATAAACATGCACTGCAGACTCATCAGCAGTGCGTCGAATTACGCGTATCTGATGCACATTCTCGCGATTCCTAGACATAAAAGGCATTGCCTTTCAAATTCGCCTTTCATCCCGTCTACCAAAGCCTTTCTAGATGGTCCTGGTCGTCTTCCAATCATCCACGTAGAGTAAAACATATCACGGTACTCCTATCTAGCATTTCACCAACGCTGGCCTTTTTAGAAACTCTGAATACCTCCCTATTTCCAACCATATCAGATCTTGCTAAACATCAGATACTATGCAAATGGTTCATCTCAACAGCATCAGATCTTTTTGTTATCATACGCATCATATATTCATGCTTCGCTTTCATATAAATTACAGCTAAGCATAATCATATTCTTTGAATTGTTAACTCTCTCTCTCTCTCCCTCTCTCTCTCTCTCTCTCTCTCTCTCTCTCTCTCTCTCTCTCTCTCTCTCTCTCCTGTCAACTGTCAACTCATGGGACCCAATATTAAGGAAATTTGCAAATGAAATTGAGAGTTTTAGGGTTATTACAGAGAATGCTGGCGAATTTGAATTGCAATATTGTTGCAAAATTGTGCATTTGCTATTTATATTTATTCCAAGAAGATTCAAGTGAACGGAACTTGGAATGAGATACTGAGAATTCTGTCAACGAAGAGAAGTGAGTGATTATATACAAAGAGATGTCGAAATAGGACGTAACATAGAATTTCCTATGCTATGATGAAGGGGTATTGTACATTCTGATTAATCTTCACACCTGAATGTCTAACTGTCAAGGATTTAAGGAATGCCTCACTTAGTTCACATATCCCTATAGAGTACTTACGAGGCTTTTGTTTATATAGAAAAAATGTTATAACGGAAAGGAATTTTTTTTAAACAAACGGCATTATTTAAATTTCCATTTCATATTTTTTTGTGAACCGAAATCCAGTCTTGATTATACATAAAATGAAGCATAATTTTAATATAATAATTCTTGAACAATTTTAAATGGTGACGTCAATGTATTCACTCAAGTCTTCTAATGCCATCAATAGCTTTCAGATGCGAAATCCTCTCTAACTTTGTTCATATCTCTTCATATAACACCTAAGATTATATTCATTCTTGACAGAGACATACAGAAACTTAAATCATATTGTAATTAAAACTTTCTATCCTCTGAATATAGCTTTAATTAGAACATCATCTTTGGACCGAAAGTCTGATGGCCAAGTCGAAGTCTATCTAAGATAACTATTAAGAAAAATATTAAATAAAGTTTCCTCTGAAGAAATTATAATCCGAGTTTCTCTCCCCTCCCAAACGATGGAAAATTTTAATTAGCATACTTTATCTCTGATTAGATTCTAACTTCCAAGCTCTTTATTTAAAATTCACTGAAGCAAAGAATTCTATATTCTTTTCATGTAGTATGAACCAGAGATAACTTTGCCTATTGAATCTTAGAGGTGTTACAAGAGAGTTTAGCCAATTAGAAAAATCAAAGTAAAAGTGTTCGAAGTTTTATATATATATATATATATATATATATATATATATATATATATATATATATATATATATATATATATATATATATATATATATATATATATATATATATATATATATATATATATATATATATATGTATATTTATATATATATATATATATATATATATATATATATATATATATATATATATATATATATATCTATATATATATCATATATATATATATATATATATATATATATATATATATATATATATATATATATATATATATATATATATATATATATATATATATATATATATATATATATATATATATATATATATATATATATATATATATATATATATATATATATATTCATATATATATATATATATATATATATATATATATATATATATATATATATATATATATATAACATATATATATATATATATATATATATATATATATATATATATATATATATATATATATATATATATATATATATATATATATATATATATATATATATATATATATATATATATATATATAATATATGTATATATATATGTATATATATATATATATATATATATATATATATATATATATATATATATATATATATATATATATATATATATATATATATATATATGTATATATATGTATATATATATATATATATATATATATATATATATGTATATATATATATATATATATATATATATATATATATATATATATATGTATATATATATATATATATATATATATATATATATATATATATATATATATATATATATATATATATATATATATATATATATATATATATATATATATATATATACATATATATATATATATATATATATATATATATATATATATATATATATATATATATATATATATATATATATATATATATATATATATATATATATATATATATATATATATATATATATATATATATATATATATATATATATATATATATATATATATATATATATATATATATATATATATATATATATATATATATATATATATATATATATATATATATATATATATATATATATATATATATATATATATACTGTATATATATCTTCCGTAATGAAATATACCTCGGCACATAAAACGACACTCATATCATCAAATAAATAAATAAATAATTTAAATAAGGAGCCATCTTAAAGTTCTTCTCAAGATATCTTTTAAAGCACAAGATTGTCAGGACCAAAGCACTGACCTCAAAAATCCATAAACCGAATGTCGCTGGGATCTTCAGTCGTGGCAATAATTTTCATTTTGCACTAAATCCGTTACTGTAGGGTTGTTAAACCAATGAAAACATTGTAACATGTAAAAAAAAAGCATCACAAACGCTTAGAGTCCTTCAAAATCACTCCTTTCTTCTTCTGAAGCTCAAAATTTAAGCCAGGCATATCCTGTTGCCTACTGACCTAACCTGGGGCTTGTCTAATTAGAATTCACCTTGAATGTCGAAATATACTGCACGTAAACAATATACAGTATGTTCAGTGGGTTGATTCTCTTACTGACCATAATTGAAACCGGTGCGTTTGTCCCAACAATTGAAGAATTATGTCAGTTGCCATAGTTATGATTCCTTTGAAGAAGATCATTAATTTATTCCTTGTTTCAACAGATTTCGTATGAGCTCTGTGCTGTTATCGAAAGAGAGAGAGAGAGAGAGAGAGAGAGAGAGAGAGAGAGAGAGAGAGAGAGAGAGAGAGAGAGAGCTTACCTTACAGTTTGTCCGGGTTGCCCCAGGAGGTCCCTCAGTGTGAGGCACCTCTGATGTCTACCAGAGAATTGCCAATGCATCTTCCGGGATATTTTGCATCTTCAAATCTCGGATGGTCTGGGATGCAGTTTAGATATTTGTCGAGCTTATTCTTAAACACATCTACGCTCACTCTTCATATGTTCCTCAGATGAGCTGGTAACGCATTAAATAGATCGCTGCATTATGGATGCTGGTGCGTAGTGGATTAATGTCCTGTGTGCTTTCCTTAGTTTTCCTGGTATAGTTTTGGGCACTATTAATCTACCTCTGCTTGTTCTTTTTTATATTTTTTAGCTCCGTGGTGTTTTCGGTAATTCCTTCTATCTGCTTCCATGCGTTCTCTTCTCCTTTCGAGACTATATAATTTTAAGAATTGTAGTCTTTCCCAGTAGTCAAGGTCCTTAACTTCTTCTTTTCCAGCTGTAAAGGACCTTTGTACACTCTCTATTTGTGCAATATCCTTTGGTAGTGTGGGTACCATATTATATTCCAATATTCAAGTGGACTACATATTTACGTTTTATAAAGCATAATCATGTGTTCGGCTTTTCTTGTTTTGAAGTGCCGGAACAACATTCCCATCTTTGCTTTGCATTTTGCCAGTAGTATTGCTATTTGATCATTGCATAGCATATTCCTATTCAGCATCACACCAATGTCTTTAACTGCTTCCTTATTTGTGATTGTCTCGTTATTAGGTCCCCTATATGCACATAGTATTCCTTCTTTATCACCATAATTTATTGATTCAAATTTATCAGAGTTAAATACCACCCTATTTACCTCAGCCCATTCATATATTTTGTTTAGGTCTCTTTGTGGCGAGTTCCTATTTTCATCACAAGTAATCTCTCTATTTATTTTTGTGTCATCGGCGAAACTTCTCACTACCGAGTCCTCAACATGACTGTCTATGTCTGCATTCATAATAACAAACAGCAATGCAGCTAACACCGTACCTTGTGGCACACCGGATATTACGTTAGCTTCATCCGATTTCTCTTCGTTTGCAATCACTATCTGTTTTCTGTTTTTGCAAAAACAGAGAGAGAGAGAGAGAGAGAGAGAGAGAGAGAGATGAACAGTCCTGTTCACGAAGAATATCTATGATGAAGATCAAGGTTAATGTGAAATGTCAAAGTTAAATATATCAGAATTACCTCATTAAATGACATTTAATAAAATGAAATGATTTTAAATGAAATAATTATATAAGAACCTAAACGTATTGCCTTTCCTTTTTGTTTTATTTCCTAAATTACCGTTTGGTATAATTACCTCTCCAAATGAGCCTCCAGTTGCCCAAAGACCCGGAATCTTGTTTGCAGATTTTCAAACAATATTACAAACACACTAACAAACAAACAAACGCCCCTGATTGCGTCAATGTTTCGTAGGCATGACGTGCAAATAACCATCACCCAGATGACTATTCATATTCCTTCCCAAAGGGACGAACTGACAGCCAGGGAAGCAATAGCAATCAGGATGGACATTTGCAAACGAAGTGTTGTCCTAATTATGCAATCAAAATTGAATGACGTTTCATTATTCATTAGCGAATGCTTAATGATTCGCAAACACAACCACACACACACACACACAACACATCTGCGTTAACAAATTCCCTTAATGGGAGGTGTTTACTGAATATTCCTTCGTGGATCTGAGCGACGATTGATGAACGGGGATTGTGGGACGTTACTTCTGTGAGTGTATTTTTTTCTTATTTTTTTTTTTTACTGAATTGTTTTGTATGTGTTAAGATTAATTGTGTTTATGTACGTAATTCCTTCTTCGTAATTGGGGATGTTTTTTTTTTAAATAGACCATTATGATATAATATCTTATATTTATGCGATTTTTCTTTCGTCATATATATGTGAACTAGCACCACACCAGCATAGCAGTTTTATGTTTATAAACAAGATTTTTTTATTTTATTACAAAATCTAAAGAATATATATATATATATATATATATATATATATATATATATATATATATATATATATATATATATATATATATATATATATATATATATATATATATATACAATCAAAAGCTACAAACGTCCTTTAATATCCAATTCGCTCTACCTAGGAAATAATATATTTTCATATATGTTACCGAAGGGAATTTTTAGTTGATAATAAGTCCACCGTCCCGTGGGGTCGAACCAGCGACGGACGAGGACTCAGGACTACAGGGATTAAAAATTTTTCTAAGAATCAAAACTGTAGCAATACCTAACTTTTTAAGGCATTTACACGCGACTATCACTTTATTACTGGATTGTTGTGTCAGGGACGCACTAACCCATTCGGCCACAATGGGTTAGTGCGTCCCTGTAGTCCTGAGTCCTCGTCCGTCGTTGGTTCGACCCCACGGGACGGTGGACTTATTATCAACTAAAAAATTCCCCTTCGGTAACATATATGAAAATATATTATTTCCAAGGTAGAGCGAATTGGATATTAAAGGACGTTTGTAGCTTTCTGATTGTATATGAATCACGGTGATGTGATAAATAGTCATATATATATACATATGTATTTACAGATTGAGTCCCGTTGGAGGAATGCAAGGGGTTCTTTATTTAGTTACTGCCTTAATGGACCAACAGAGAAGACCAAGCTGTAACAAAATGAAGGGGAAAATGGGTAACTTACCTTCATATTACCATTAGTTAATCAGGGATTGGAAGGTTGCCATGTGAAATGAGTACCAATTTATGTTAAAATGAATTTATTTACAGAAAAAAAAACAATCAAGGAAGTAATCTGAAAGGCTGATGATACAGCAAGTAAACTCAAATAATGAAAAAAAATGCAAATTGGCAATGTGTAATAAATCTCGACACATGACGAGTTAAATTCGTCTTGAATGATCAGGCTCTCTTGTTTGCAACGAAAGGGGGAACAGATTAATGTTCCGGACTGCGGACCAGGGATGTCTTGCATTTATTGAGAATGGCAGTACTTTTAAAATGATTTGAGTTCACAAGGCTGGGTCAACTAAGCAGAATAGTAGCGAGGACCCTGTAAGAGAATCCAGGATTAGCATTCCACTCAAAGGAATTTCTCCCACACTAAGCTAAACAATGCACCATGGAGGAGTTGAGCAATTAAATTTAATTAGCCCATGGTAACACTATGGAGGGAGTAATCTACTGCTGATCACTGAATTCAACTAGACTTAGTTTAGGACCAGTCATGAGGCGAATTTTGGGCTGCTTTGGAGGTAGGTCGTTAACAAAAGGGGTTTGTTTGGAGAATGGAAAGAGAAAATTCGGAAAAATAAAAAGAGAGAAATTCACTGAGAGGAAAAGGACTGACTAGAGGACTATTTGCTTCTGACGTACCTTAAGGCCTGTGGGTGTGAGCGCTCAACATTCAGGATTGGCCATCCTTTGCCTCTTATCCTCTCCAGGAGAGGAAATAGGAGTGGAGAGGGATGCGACTTTCTGTGTCACGGACTGGGTTCCGAATCCCTTGTTTACGACAGGCGAGACGCTCCTCTGGCGGTGCTTGCTTCCGTAGGCGGAGGTCAGTCATCTGCAAAATAGGTCACACAGCCAGCAAGAAAGGATGCAGGAAAACCGGTCTTAGGGTTAGGTACTTAAAGGTTAAGTTCCTAGTCTACCTCACAGCCTGGCTTCGCCTCTGTACACCAACGGATGGGCATCAGTTACTTAACATGTGATGTGGGGGTCAAAAGGGGTGCTATTATCCTATCTGAATTCAAAATAGGCCGCTACCCTTCTTTCCTGCCAGCAAATCTTACCTACCAGTTAACTGAATAGCAATGAGAAGAATCACAAAAAAGTTAACTGAATAGCAATGAGAAGAATCACAAAAAAGTTAACTGAATAGCAATGAGAAGAATCACAAAAAAGTTAACTGAATAGCAATGAGAAGAATCACAAAAAAGTTAACTGAATAGCAATGAGAAGAATCACAAAAAACACGTATTATCCAACTCACATGATGAGTGTTTACAGGAATCATTCAGTCCTTGGGGATAAGGAAATGGGAGAACGTCAGTGGAGTCTAAGAAGAGAATAACATTATAGGAGGAACCATAATTGGTATATGGGTGGACAGAAGCTCAGTTTTCTATTAATGAACTGTAATTAAAATGTAGAGGGGTTGGGGGAGAAAAGTTGTTTCAGAATATGAATTATTGAGAGAAGATAATTTACAGAAATAATTGGGAGGTGGGGAGAAGAGAGAGAGAGAGAGAGAGAGAGAGAGAGAGAGAGAGAGAGAGAGAGAGAGAGAGTTTCATATTAGGTTTTCTGTTTTAAATGGAAAGAATGAATAGGAGACTGTGGTTGTATTTATACATATAAAAAAGAGAGCAATAGTAGCGCAGAAGATAAGAGGCAATTTGAAAAGCTATTAGATATGCTACTAGAACATAACATTCAGCAAATAAATCACCTGCCAACAAGAAAGGATAATATTTTAGACCTAGTATTTGTGAATGAGGTGAACTATGTTAAAGAAATAATAGTGTCTAACACGAGTATTTTGGGCCATAATGTCATAGAACTAACAGTCCGTTCCAAAGCACATGAAAACAGAGAAAAGCAAGAGACGAAAAAATGGGAAGGACATGGAAAATACAATTCCTATAGTAAGAATATAAATTGGTCAAAAATAAATGAAGAATTAAACAAAGAATGGGAAAACATATTTGTAAGTGATAATATACAGGTAAATACCGATATATTGTATAAAATATTAGAGGAAATAGTGGAAAAATATATACCGAAGAAAAAAAGTAAACATCAGTCACGAATTCCAAGAAACAGAAGGATCTTGTTCCAGAAAATCAGAAAGTGGAAAAAGGTCTTGCAAAAGAAAAGAATGCATGGAAAGTGATGGAACTAAAAAGTAAGATAGAAAATGCAGAACAAAAATTATACAATCAAAAGAAAATGAAAAAAAGGAACTTAGAAGAAAAGACCCTACAAAATATCAACTAAAAACCCTAAAATTTTTATTCATATGCAAAAAAGATGAATAAAATAAGAATAGAAATAGGCCCTCTAAGAATTGAAGGGCAATTAACAAATGAAAAAAAGGAAATATGTAACATATTAGCAGAAAGATATAAGAGTGAATTTACAACTAGAATTGACAATGAAGATATTGATACAAAAATGAGAGATGAAAATATTGAATACTTATCGGATATAGATATTATAGAAGCCGATATTGTGCAAGCTATTAATGAAATTAAAAATGGATCAGCAGCAGGACCAGACGGCGTACCTGCCATATTGTTAAAGAAAGTGGTTCATTCAATCGCAAAGCCGCTAGCAATATTATTAAGACAAAGTATAGATACAGGCAAGATTTATGATGAGCATAAATTACCATATATTACTCCTACTTTCAAAAGTGGTTCAAGACTAGAGGCAAGTAATTATAGGCCTGTGAGTCTGACATCTCATATTATGAAAGTTTATGAAAGGGTAATGAAAAAAATATAATGAAACATTTAATGAAAAATAGATTGTTAAATATAGGACAACATGGTTTTGTACCCGAAAGTACACAAACCCAACTGTTACTCCATCATGAAAGCATATATAAAAATATGATAAATGAAAAAGATACAGATGTGTTTTACCTAGACATTGCAAAAAACTTTTTAACAAGGTAGATCATAATATATTAGCGAAAAAATGAGAAAACATAACATTGTTGACAAAGTAGGAGGATGGATAAAAGAATTTTTGCAAAACAGAAAACAGATAGTGATTGCAAACGATGAGAAATCGGTTGAAGCTATGGTAATATCTGGTGTACCACAAGGTACGGTGTTAGCTGCATTGCTGTTTGTGATTATGATTGCAGACATAGACAGTAAATGTTAAGGACTCAGTAGTAAGAAGTTTCATGCAGATGACACAAGAATAAGTAGAAATTGCTTGTGATGAAGATAGGAAGTCGCTACAAAGATACCTAAACAAAATATATAAATGGGCAGAGATAAATAGGATGGTATTTAACGCTGATAAATTGGAATCAATGAACTATGGTGATAAAGTAGGAATGCTATATGCATATAAAGGACCTAATAATGAGACAATCACAAACAAGGAAGCAGTTAAAGACCTTGGTGTGATGTTGAACAGGAATATGTTATGCAATGATCAAATAGCAATTCTATTGGCAAAATGCAAAGCAAAAATGGGAATGTTGTTCCGGCACTTCAAAACAAGAAAAGCTGAACACATGATTATGCTTTATAAAAACGTACGTACGTAGTCCATTGAATATTGCAATATAATATGGTACCCACACTACTACAAAAGGATATTGCACAAATAGAGAGTGTACAAAGGTCATTTACAGCTAGAATAGAAGAAGTTAAGGACCTTGACTACTGGGAAAGACTACAATTCTTAAATTTATATAGTCTTGAAAGGAGAAGAGAACTCTACATGGTAATCCAAGCATGGAAACAGATAGAAGTAATTACCGAAAACATCATGGAGCTAAAAATATCAGAAAGAGCAAGCAGAGGTAAATTAATAGTGCCCAAAACTATACCAGGAAAACTAAGGAAAGCACACAGGACATTAATCCACCACGCACCAGCATCAATAATGCAGCATCTATTCAGTGCGCTACCAGTTCATCTGAGGAACATAACAGGAGTAAGCGTAGATGTGTTTAAGAATAAGCTCGACAAATATCTAAGATGCATCCCAGACCATCCAAGACTGGAAGATGCAAAATATACCGGAAGATGCGTTAGCAATTCTCTGGTAGATATCAAAGGTGCCTCACACTGAGGGACCTGGGGCAACCCGAACGAACTGTAAGGTCTGTAAGGTAAGGTAAGGTCTCATTGTCATTATCTATTAAGAAAAACAAATAAAATGCTAAAATAGTAACATTTTAAAGATACACCATCAATATTATAGTCAAAATATCAAATTGTTTTGTAATTGATAAGGTATACTTTCGAGACTTTTTTTTTATTCTAGTTTACGTAGTTAATAAAAATAAAGACATCATTATTCCTGTAAGTACAATTCAATATTAGCCTCGTGGCCTTGTCAAATATTTGTGATTTCATTTCTCGTTATTTCTTCAAGTATAAACAAAGACAAAAAATCTTAACAATAAAGATTCTGAGCAGCTGAATAATCTTCGGACTTTTCAAACAATACCAAATCTCATGGAGGCTTTCATATATATCCCGGTACCCATCAGTCAACAAGAATCTCCTGTCTAGACAGTCATGAACTATGCGGAACTTCCATCATTACCTGGACAAGGAATTCTATATCATGAAGGATATTGGGTTCCATCCTGCCAATTAATGTCTCATATCCTCTGTTGCCCACGGTTGAGTGGTGTTGTGATAAGTAGCTACACTCTATAAGTTTTGTTGTATTACATTTGTATGTGTAGGGCTTTATCAAAGAACAGTTTTATTGTGTTTGTATTTTCCCCACATATTTCTACATTTATCTGTTATGTATTTTGAACTGATATCGAATTGAATATACTTATTGTTTAGAGTCTAATTTAAATCTGGTTTCCATTGAGATAATTAAGTATTTACCTTTTGGGCTGCCTTTTCAAGGTAAGCTATTTTTTCCCAGGTTTGAGAACCAACTGCAATAAAATTTTTCAAATATAAAGAAAATGTATTACAGTTTTATATAATATCAGATATAATTACCTACAAAATAATACAGTTAAGCATTTATATAATATCAAATATAATTAAGGAAAACAATACATTTCAGGTCTTATATAATATCAAATTTAGTTAACTACAAAATAATATATCGAAGTTTATATGTATCTTATATAATTAAATATAAAAAGATACACTTAAACTTTTATATATAAAATTTAATTAACTACAAAGTAATATACTTCAGCTTTTATATATTATCAAAAATATAATTAACTATAAAATAACACAAATTGATTCTTGTATGATAGTTGTTACAACTACAGCAATAAGTTTAATGGTAAATACAATGGTCAATTTAACTGAGCTTTATATACGAATACATTTAAGAAGAAGTGGACTATTTCAGACTTGGCTTATAATAACTTGGCCAAGAAAGTAGAACTGCCAAAACCAACAAAAGAAATTAGGTGGCATCTGAATGATGATTGGCACATATTCTTGAAGACCTGTCTTAGCCCCTTGTCTATCACAGCCACTCCTTTCTCTGTCTCTCTTTGGCTGCCTGTTTCAGGAGTCATCAAATGCAGATTTCTCTCTCTCTCTCTCTCTCTCTCTCTCTCTCTCTCTCTCTCTCTCTCTCTCTCTCTCTCTCTCTCTCTCTCTCTCTCTCAGAAAAATAATATATCAAAGCAATATTTCAGCCTATCATCCGCACCTTTATAGCATACTTTGCGTTATAAATTTTCCCTTTTCCGAAATTCCCTTCATCAGGCCAGGAATAGAGAGAGAGAGAGAGAGAGAGAGAGAGAAGAGAGAGAGAGAGAGAGAGAGAGAGAGAGAGAGAGAATATTTAATTTTCCCTACCGCCTTCCCTCTGCGTGGTTATTCTCCCTTATTCTCCCTCCTGTTTCGTTTACCTTCTGATTTCGTTGCTGCCTCGTTGCAACTGGAAACCTCCACTGGCACCTACGTTCTGAGAGATGAGGAATTGACGGTTGTCTCATATCATTTCGTTTTCCAATTTCTTTCAAGCGCAATTCTTCTTCTCATTTATTTTAGGGACCCGTTTGGGAAATTGTCTTATTTCTTTATTAACGTGGATTTACTTTTGGAAAGTGTCTAATTTCTGTATTAACGTGGGATTTTGTTCCTATATTTTTGCTCTCCAGTTGGATAAGATTAGAGTTTGTAAACAATTTCCTATCTACTTTAATGACATGTCTATAAATGCAATGCAGATAGACAAGAACCTAATTTAGTGTCTTTCTCTAGTCAAAATCTTTGCAAGAAGTTACTCTTTCCTGGGGAAGAGATAGGCTATGTTTCACAATCAGTGGAAACGAATTATCAGAAGCATTAATATGCAATATGACTTGCAATGTAAGCTGAAGACTTCACATGAAGCTTCAAGATGCTGCTCAATAAGAAACACCAAAATTGTCGTTCCTGATTCCACTTTACATATTTATTTATTGAGAGGTATTTGAACAGCTCTGGGAAATTCTGGATCATCATTTTACAATTCTTAAAAAAAAGGATAATCGAACGTTACATATCTATTTCCTGAGAGAGATCTGATCAACTCAGATACTGAATCACCTTACAATTCTTAAAAAAAAAAGGTTCCAGTATCTGAGAGATATCTGATCAACTCTAAGAAATACTGGATCATCATTACAGTTTTCTTTACCTCATACAGGAGCTGCTCTCGTATTCGCTTTATAAAAGACGAATATATCGACTTTCATGAATATTTAACGTCCAAAAAAAGTGTAAGGGGAGGTTTCAGTGCCTACTTGAGCCTTTTTGTAAGGCTTCGAATTATGTTAGACGATAGAGAGCTCTCGAAATTGACTCGAGAGCTTATAGATGAGAGAATGACTTCGATCTCTAATACCAAATAGGGCATACGGTACAGACAATAGCCACTGAGTCAAAATTTTTAGTCTTTTTCTTTTTCCTACACAAAGGAGATGGTAAATATTTACTTCAACTGACGTCGTTTCTGTACTCTACGCATAATGAGGTACTTATGTATTTTTCATATATTACCACGTTTATGAACTTGAGTGTTTCACTGGGTACTCTTTCAGAGGTCATTGTGTGTGTGTGTTATTATTATTATTTTTTTTTTTGCTTATAATCTCTTCGTTAGATGACAAGGTTTGTTCAATTGGTAATTTTTGTTCTCAGCCGTTCTACTCTTGATAATTATTTAGAGATATATATATATATATATATATATATATATATATATATATATATATATATATATATATATATATATATATATATATATATATATATATATATATATATATATATATATATATATATATATATATATATATATATATGAAACAGGATAGCCAGGAGACGTTGTAATATTGCAGACATTATCATTTCTTAGAATATAAACGAGGCACAGACGTGCTTTTGTGAATACATGACTTTTCCCATCATCAGGGTCACTTATCTATAGAATGACATAAAAAAATAAAGAGAAACAGTAAGAAAACTATACGGACTGACTAAATCTAAAAGTATTAAAACAGTTATAATTTACTAAACTTTAAAATACATAATAATATAAAGTAAAAAAGACGACATTTTGAAGCCTCAATACCACCAGATTGGAGAGATTCCCTACGTGAATATTGCCATGTAAAGATGAGTAGTCAAGTGTATCGGAAACTGAAACGTAAACACGACAATAAAATGAAACTGTTGATTGAAAGAAGCCCTTGGACCAACAACGCCAATCATGAATGTGTCGTCAACTTATCAAACAAAGATCTGGATAGAAATGTAACTAGTGCTTTAGGCTACGGTTTAAACTTTGCTTTATCTCCTGGCGGAAGGAACAGTGTGGAAATTACTAATGGCCTGTGCAATTTGGGAAAATACAGTGATTTAACGAGTGAAGAAGTGAACATAGCTGAGGGAGTGATTTATGGAAATATGACAAAAATCAAACACCGCAAACATCCCCAAAAGATTTATGGTTCTATGAATGAACTGAAAAAAGATAAAAATATACACATGACAAAAGCAGATAAATCAGGTGCTCTTGTAATTTTAAGTAAAAGTGCATATATAGAAAAAATGGGTGATGATAGCACATATAAAGAATTAAATAAGAACCTGTTAGACAATGTGAACAGTGGTTTCAATAGGAAAGTGAAAAACCTGTTAAAAGGTAACGAAAGTCTTATAAAGAAGTTATGTGTGACCTCTCCATCGCTACCATACATGTATGGCACAATAAAAACTCACAAAACAAACTTTCCTGCCAGACCAATTATCAGTTCAGTTGGTTCCGCATCATACAAGCTAGCGAAGTACCTAGTAGATATTCTCAACCCATTAGTAGGTACCATCTCAAATGCTAATATCACGAATAATGTGGACCCGATAAACAAACTAAATAGTGTAGGGATTAGTAGTAAATCCAGGCTTGTAAGTTTTGATGTAGTATCACTGTTCACAAAGGTGCCAATTGATGAGCTGATGGAGTTTTTATCTGAATTATTAGAGAACACACAGCTGGATATCCCATTTTCAAAAAGTACTTTAATTGATCACATTAAATTATGTGTGAAAGAATGTAAATTTGAATTTAATGGTAAATTTTACTCACAAAATTTTGGTATGGCAATGGGAAACCCTCTATCCCCAGAGTTAAGTAAATTATATATGGAATTTTTGGAAAAGAAAATATCAAGCAACGTAACCCAACGCAATGTAACATGGTTTAGGTATGCTGACGACATAATTTGCGTATAGCCAGGGAACCAAGATGTAAATAACTTTTTTGCCAAGTTAAATCAATTAGTACCATCAATTAAATTTACTATGGAAACGGAAAATGGTGGGTGCTTACCCTTTTTGGATGTCCTCATACGAAGAAATAGTAGTGGGTTTAAATATAGCGTGTATAGAAAACCCACTAATATTTCCTCCTATGTGCATTTCTATTTCGGACAAAGAAATAAGGTTAAAAAATCAGTGTTTTCATCTATGTTTTTAAGAGCATTACGGGTATGTAGCCCTGAATTTAATGATGAGGAAATAGATAAGATTAGGAATGCAGGCAAGAAATTTAAATATCCTGACAGTGTAACAAACAGTGCACATGAAGCGGCAAAAAAGACTATGTATCAAAACCAAAAAGAACATTACAACACAAAAAATTTGCTTGTACTGCCTTGTAATAATAATATGAAAGATCTCCCCCGTCTTCTTAAGAATTTTCGTGTTAATGTCGCATTTAAGAACAGTAAAACAATGAAAAATGTACTTATCAAGAACTCTCCTGACAATACTAAAGGGTGTGTATATAAAATTCCATGTAAGTCTTGTGACAACTTTTATATTGGCGAAACGGGGAGAGCACTGGAAAAAAGAATCGAACAGCATTAGAAATGTGTGAGATATGCACAGGGAAACAGTGGTATTTTTGTACATGTTAGTGAGAACAATCATACTATCAACTGGGAAGGGGCAAAAAGGATTGTATATTCTAATAATGCACTGGAAAGGAATATAATTGAATCTAACCTTATAAAAGAAAGTTACAACCATAATATGAATATCAGTCAAGGGATGTATAAACTTGATCCTCTGATATCAAAAGAAATTTGTAAATGTTTAAATTTTAAGACAGGCATTAGAGATGTATGAATATAGGATTATCATATTTGTAAACACAGTGCAGGAACAGTAGTGCTAATGAGTTTCCAAACTCCACCTCCCTGACACCTGTCAGGTGTGGATCTGAGGTCGCCTAAGGTCGGTATGTTTATCAGTATTGTCTCCTGAGAGTATATTGTGATTTTTAGCCAAATGAGTTTTGAAGGCCACTCCTACCTCGACACCGGCCGGTGGGTGGATAAGTAGTCTCTAACGGTTGTGTATGTACGTCAGCACTGTTCCTGTAGTATATATATATGGGGAAATATGTTTCGTTTTAGATTTACTGTGTATATTCAGTCATAGTGTGATGAAGCGAAAGGGAGCTACAGAGTGGTACTTGGACGGTCACATAGATGCAAATCACTGCAGTCAGCAGATGTTTCAATTGCTTCAGCTGTTTTGGCTCATATGAACACGCAAAATTGAAGCTGGTATGTGAGGCATATGACCGAGTTGGTATGCAAGTACGTAAGTTTGTGCGTTAGAAAAATGGAGATTGTGTGTATAATTGTGCCAAAAGTTAGGTCTGATTGATTATTATCTAGCCAAGAGCGATATCATCCAGACGTGGCTTTGTGTGCTCCGAATCTCTTAGAAAACCCCGCAGTTAAGGTAAATCCAGACTTCTCTTTTTTGTGTGGACTGTGAACTAGTGAATTTATCATCTCCAAGACACTTATGAATTTGTTGAAGAATTGGACATAGGCATTTATGTCACTTTAATATTATATTTTATTGTGTCTCTGATTTGACATTGGTTAACCATGCATTTTAGATTTTCATTATTGTCATATGCTTGTGTACTGTATTTGTGGGAGATTACGGTTTGTTTAATTTTCAACAGATGTCTGTGGTGATGTCTGTGGGGATACTGTGGATGCTGTGGTGATAGAGAAAGAACACTGCAATCTTTGCAGTTAGTGGTTGTTTTCAATGTAGTTGACTTTAAGACTAGACGTATAATGTCTAAAGATGGAAATGTTTGGAGTTTTGAGGAAAAGGCGTTCAACCAGAGTAAGGTTAAATCTTGAATTAGACTTTTGACTTGGTAATCCATTTATTATGCATTTTAATTTTCTTTTGTTAATTCATTACTTGTTGGGTTTGCTTGATAATAAATCTATTTATGTAGGAAAGATTGTGTTTCCTTAGAATATCCATTTTGAGAGATATGTGTCAAA
>NC_089771.1:1652997-1657997 GCF_040412425.1 Macrobrachium rosenbergii | reverse complement strand
AAAAGATAAGATTTATGGCCACGGCAGGTCAGAAAGAATGAAATGATCTTGCAAATACAAGGCTCCACATCAGCGAATGCGCTTCTTTTATGTGATAAAATCAATACACAATTTTTGTGTATTTTGTGTTTTTAACTTTTCACGTTTAAATGTGTCAAGACAAAAAGAGCCTAATCTCCATACCACTTTTGTCCAGGGTTTGACATTTTGACATTTTAAGATTTCAGGTTTTGTTAGCTATCGTACTGAAATGTCCAAACTTTAGGAAACATTCATTAATTTGTAAAAACCCAATAAACTATAAAAACTTTGAAATAGTGACCACGACGCAGAAGGAACATCTCCTTAATATTTTGGAATCCTTGGTTATCAAGAAAATTGTTCCATCACTCAATAATCATTTAACTTCAACCCCCTTATACATAGCCTAGTACCCCTCCCCTATTCCTGCTTACTTCCTAACCTTGTTTACTCTTATCAAACATTCATCCTCTGGACTTTACTACAGAAGGTATTCTATTCCTTGTTTTTCATTGTCATTTTCAGTCTTTAAAGCATTTTACATTTTGTAAGCCCTGTTTTAAGTTTTAATTAGTGTTTTTGTGCCTTTTATCCAGAAAAAATGGGATATGGGTGATCCTGGAATATGTCAATGATGAGCTGACTGTTCTTCCTCTCCATAAATCCTACTATATATATATATATATATATATATATATATATATATATATATATATATATATATATATATATATATATATATATATATAGAAATCATCAACACACAATCACCCATGGAACAGAAATAAATTTCTGACTCACGTCAGGGATCAACCCAGGTCTCTCAGGTGGAAAGCAAGGGCGTTACCCACTGGAGCCATACAAGTCTAAAAGAAGTCGGAACCTGAGAGCAACTGCACCAATCAATTACCTGGGCAAGCTAACTGCTTGCATACCAGCGAGTTTTTTCCCCAACTTCCCGACTCAGCAATGACCCAATAGACAACATTTCATTCGAATTATCCCTTCTGAGTGAATAAGATAGAAATCATCAACACAAATCACGTGTGGAACAGAAATAAATTTCTGACTCACGTCGGGATCGAACCCAGGTCTCTCAGGTGGAAAGCAAGGGCGTTACCCACTGGGCCATACAAGTCTAAAAGAAGTCGGAACCTGAGAGCAACTTAGCACCAAGGAATTACCTGGGCAAGCTAACTGCTTGCATACCAGCGAGTTTTCTTTACTTCCCGACTCAGCAATGACCCAATAGACAACATTTCATTCTGAATTATCCCTTCTGAGTGAATAAGATAGAAATCATCAACACACAATCACGTGTGGAACAGAAATAAATTTCTGACTCACGTCGGGATCGAACCCAGGTCTCTCAGGTGGAAAGCAAGGGCGTTACCACTGGGCCATACAAGTCTAAAAGAAGTCGGAACCTGAGAGCAACTGCACCTTGGAATTACCTGGGTTCAAGCTAACTGCTTGCATACCAGCGAGTTTTCCCCAACTTCCCGACTCAGCAATGACCCAATAGACAACATTTCATTCGAATTATCCTTCTGAGTGAATAAGATAGAAATCATCAACACACAATCACGTGTCCTCCAGAAATAAATTTCTGACTCACGTCGGGGATCGAACCCAGGTCTCTCAGGTGGACAGTCAAGGGCGTTACCCACTGGGCCATACAAGTCTAAAATCTGTCCCAACCTGAAGCAACTGCACCTAATAATTACCTGGGCAAGCTAACTGCTTGCATACCAGAGATTTTCCCCCTTCCCGGACTCAGCAATGACCCAATAGACATTTCATTCGATTATCCCTTCTGAGTGAATAAGATAAATCATCAACACAATCACGTGTGGAACAGAAATAAATTTCTGACTCACGTCGGGATCGAACCCAGGTCTCTCAGGTGGAAAGCAAGGCGTTACCCCTCTGGGCCATACAAGTCTGAAAGATGTGGAACCTGAGGAGTGTACATACAGCTGCTGTGTTACCTGGGCAAATGCTAACTGCTTGCATACCAGCGATATTTCTAAACTTCCGACTCAGCAATGACCCAATAGACAACATTTCATTCGAATTATCCCTTCTGGTGAATAAGATGGTTGATCATCAACACACAATCACGTGTGGAACAGAAATAAATTTCTGACTCACGTCGGGATCGAACCAGGTCTCTCAGGTGGAAAGCAAGGGCGTTACCACTGGGCCATACAAGTCTAAAAGATGTCGGAACCTGGGAGCAACTGCACCCAGGAATTACCTGGAACAGCTAACTGCTTGCATACCAGTAATTTTAATTAACTTCTCGACTCAGCAATGACCCAATAGACAACATTTTCATTCAGATTATACCTTTTACTGAATAAGATAGAAATCATCAACACACAATCACGTGTGGAACGGAATAAATTTCTGACTCACGTCGGAAATCAACCCAGGTCTCTCAGGTGGAAAGCAGGGGCGTTACCCACTGGGCCATACAAGTCTAAAAGAAGTCGGAACCTGAGAGCAACTGCACCCATGAATTACCTGGGCAAGCTAACTGCTTGCATTCCAGCGGAGTTTTCCCCAACTTGCAGTTAGGCTTGCCCAGGTAATTCGAGTGGGTGCAGTTGCTCTCAGGTTCCGACTTTTTAGACTTGTAGGGGCAAATAATGATAACGCCCTTGCTTTCCACCTGAGAGACCTGTTCTCTGACGTGAGTCGAAATTTATTTCTGTTCCAAAATGGATTGTGTGTTGATGATTGATATCTGTATTCACTCAGAAGGGGTAATCGAATGAAACGTTGTCTATTGATTCATTGCTGAGAGGGAGAGTTGTCTCCAAAAGAGTGGTATCCATTGCAAGGAATATCTATGAAAGGTAATCATGCTGGTGCAGTTCTGAATTAAATATTCCACAGTCATACTAGACTCAGGTTGGTAATGCCCAGTGGGTAACGCCCTAGCTATCCACCTTGAGAGACCTGTTTATCTCCCGACGGAAGAGTCAGAAATTTATTTAGGTTCCACACGTGATTGTGTGTTGAATGATTTAATAAATTATTCAGATAGAATGGATAATACATGAATGAAATGTTGTCTATATATCATTGCTGAGTAAATGTTGGGGAAAACCCTGCTATATGCAAGCAGTTAATTGCCAGGTAATTCCTATATAGCTGATATAGGCTGAGAATATTAGACTTGTATGGCCCAGTGGGTAACGCCTTGCTTTCCACCTGAGAGACGCTGCAAAGATCCTTTAATTAGTCAGAAATTTATTTCTTTCCATACGTGATTATGTTGATGATTTCTTCTTATAAACTCAGAAGGGATAATTCGAAATGAAATGTTGAACTATTGGTCAGTTGCAGTCGCTATTGGGGAAAACTTACAAAAGGTATGCAAGCAGTTAGTTTGCCCAGGTAATTCCTGACTGCAGTTTCAGGTTCCACTTCTTTTAGACAACATGGCCCAGAAAAACGCATCCCTTGTCACAAAAGAGACCTGTTCGAAAGCAGGTCACGAAAAAAGAAAGAAATTTATATATATATATATATATATATATATATATATATATATATATATATATATATATTTAAATTTGTGTGTGTGTGTGTCGTGTGTAGCGCAATTCACGACCCACTTCAAAGAAAGCAGAGCCTCATTCTGAAACGCCCTCCGACAGTTCGCTGTTCCAAAGACATTTTTTTTGAAAAGGGCCACAAATGTCCTACGACATTGTCCTTCTCTCCGCTTCCTTTTGTCTACGCTAATTTTCTCCTGAGAGATTTCATTAATTACAGCCGATATCTGATGAAGTCGGGAGGTTGTTTCAGAAAGAAATGAAAATGGTAAAAAAATCCTTGCCGCCCAGTAGAATAATGCAGTGTTTTAGTGCTGGCTAAATGTTGTGGTGGTAACCCGCTTATTTCTATGCATCGTTTTTACAAACACACACTTTAAATGTGAAACACACACACACACACACACACACACACACACACACACACACATATATATATATATATATATATATATATATATATATATATATATATATATATATATATATATATATATATATATATATATATATATAATCGCCTAGAACGATAGCTACTGAGTTCCATAGAATTCTAAAGCTACGAAAGTGTAAACGCTCCCATTTAGTTAATGAACGGATCTGTCAATAACTGTTGTTGAAATTCTTCCTTCTATAGATAACACTCTCACGGGAGAATAATTCCCGTTGTTGTTCTGACGTCCTGAATGAACCCAACCCCGGGACACAAAAGAGAATATAAAAAGACCACAGAATGGAGATGACAGAAAGTGAATACCACAGAAGGCTGGACTTTGTTTTGGTGTTTGTGGAGAGTTCAGTCGACTGGAGGCACACCGAGCACAGTAAGATGTTTTGAAAGCTGTGTTTTGTGGAATTCTGGTTTGGGAGGGAAGAGAAGTCTAGAGAAGGGTTGGCCCAAGAAAATGGTAAATATTTTTAGTGCATTGTCAGTCAGGGAAGGTTGTTTGTTGCGCTTCTAATCAGGCATCGGTTTCATTGTCTGAAATGTTGCTGATGGTAAGGTTTTCTTTTCTAATATAATTTATTATTTGGATGAAGGTAACTTAATTTTTTTTTTTTATTCTAAAATCAATTGACTGCAATAATAAATATAACAAGTAAAATATGCGCTGAAGCTTCTTCGCTGCAATCAAGCTTTCTGTACAGCGTATAATCAAGGCCACCGAAAATAGATCTATCTTTCTGTGGTCTCGGTATAACGTTGTATGAGCCGCGGCCCATGAAACTTTAAGCAAAGCTAGGTGGTCGCCTGTCTTATAGTGTTGCCAGACGTACGATGATGGCTAACTTTAACCTTAAATAAAATAAAAACTACTGAGACTAGAGGGCTGCAATTTGGTATGTTTGATGATTGGAGGGTGTATGATCAACATACCATTTGCAGCCCTCTAACCCCAGTAGTTTTTA
>NC_089771.1:1637997-1650497 GCF_040412425.1 Macrobrachium rosenbergii | reverse complement strand
ACGGTCGTAAGAATGAGACGCCCTTCTGGGGGAGTAACAGGACTTCAGGGAATAGAACTGAGTATACAATTTAGGCCACAGGTCAAGCACTGAGACCTATGAGGTCATTCAGCGCTGAGACGGAAATCGACAGTAAAAGGAGTGAAAGTCGTAACAGGAGGAAAACCTCAAAGCAGTTGTACTGTGAAATAATTGTTAAGAGAGGCTGGAAAGTAAGGTAGAAGAAAGATTAAGTAGGGAGGTACAGTAAAAGGAATGAAAGGGATTGCAGCTATGGGCCGAAGGGACGCTGCAAAGAACCTTAAGCAATGCCTACAGTGGACCGCATAAGGTGCACTGACGGCATTACCCCTGTGCGGAGCAGAGGACTTTAAAGAGAAGAACTCAGTTCAGTCGAGGTCAGCGTTCGTTTCTTCCCGTCTAAATCGAGCAATGAGAGAGAAGGAGGCGGGTTGTCTGACATTCTCCGTGGCGTTCCGCCACTCCGCCCCCTCCAACAACCGCCCCCCCCCCCGCCCCCCGGCCGAGTGTTGGCTCGGAAGGGGAAAAGGCGAGGTTTGGTTCGTTGCGGTTAACGAGGAAATAGATTTTTAGTTTTCTGTAAAAGAAAATTATTGTGCCGGCTTTGTCTGTTCGCGCGCACTTTACTGTCCCCACTTTTTTCTGTCCGCCCTCAGATCTTAAAAGCTACTGAGGCTAGAGGGCTGCAAATTGGTATGTTGATTATCAACCCTCCAATCATCAAACATACCATATTGCAGTCCTCTAGATTCAATAGTTTTTGTTTTATTTAAGGTTAAACATCTGGCAACGATATGGGACAGTCCACCACCGGACCGTGGTTAAAGTTTCATGGGCCGCGGCTCATAGAGCATTATACCTAGACCACCGAAAGATAGACCTATTTTCGATGGCTTTGATTGTACGCTGTAGCGGCTGTACAGAAAACTCGATTGTGCCAAAGAAACATTTTTACTTGTTTAGAACGTGGTTCGTCTCTGGTGGCGCGAGAAGGCTCTTGTTTAAATGCGCTGATGGGTTCCCTTGCTTCCTTGATTGTGAGTCTGAGGCTTGTCTGTTAATAGAGGAATTATCTGTCTTATTCAGTCATCTTCATCAGATAGAATGTGCACACTCATTGCCAGTACCTATTGACCTATATAACGTCAGTATTTACTGGTATATGATAATTGTTTTAAGATAAAAGGATCTTATTACGAACAAAATGCCCGCAGTAAAGCCCATAAAGAGAGAGAGAGAGAGAGAGAGAGAGAGAGAGAGAGAGAGAGAGAGAGAGAGCACTGTTCGGATTACGTTTAAATACAGCCTCGAGTTGTTTGCTAGTGCAGCCTGGTACAAGGATTTCCTTCGTTCCTATACCGTAAGTATTATTATTATTATTATTATTATTATTATTATTATTATTATTATTATTATTATTATTATTATTATTATTATTATTATTTGATTTTTCTTACCTCAGTTTGTTTCGTAGAATATAGATAGCAATTATTGTTGGTAGAAATTAACAGCTTAATATCACAGGTGAGAATGATCTTGTCTGAAGAAACTTTTCACAAGAACTCAAAAAAATATTTATAGGTAATCTGTGAAAGGTTGGGTTTTGTAATCCCCACTTTCCAAAGTTTTAATTACTTTGGTGATTTCCCTCACGATCACTCAGCAATAAATCAAATCTCGCCAAAGTTTAATTAGTGATCCATAAAGCATATATGATTAAAGGACATGAAGTTGATATATGAATGTCTCGACAGCAAATAATGCTTTCTATATCATTTTTATTGCTAATATTTTTCATACATATCAAATTTGTGAAATGATTTTATACCCAGTAATTGTTATTTTTTCATAATTTACATGACCAAGTATATAATGGATTTGTTTAAAAGAAAAATAATAACTGATTTACTTACTTGATTAACAAAAGACAAGACATGCACAGGGAGTATTTAGGCTGAAAGAAATAAATTTTCAAGTCCTTTGGTTCTATTAGATGCTATTTATAAGAAAAGCTTCATGGTCACTACAAAATGCATCTGCATACTAGGAGAGTTGTGGATCACGAGTGCACGAAATGATTCGATAAAAGGGAGCTTTGTTTAGGGTAAACTTTCAAAATAAACTTATTCAAAAAGCTTACCTACCAAGGATAAGGTCTCAGTTGAGCTTCAGATAATTCAAATTGGTGGCTTGTAGTAACAAACCTAAGTATCAATCACAGAGCCTGGGAAAGCTAGGTCCTAAAATTCACCAGTTAAAATAGGCGTTTCCTGAGGCAGAATTCACCAGTATTGAAATTATGGTCCAAATTCATTATGTTCACTTGGCAAATGATATGCTAATTTTATAACATGAAGTTGATGCTAAGGATTCTCATCTCGCCAACAGGCGAACAGTTCAGAAATCTGATTGATTTGCGTTTTACTTTTGTTAAATATTTCAGACAATACTTAAATGTCAGGTATCAGCATCAAATTTTAAATTTTCGACCCGTGATGACCTAGATCAGGGCCGTTCAAGTTGTTTAGTCTGAGGGCCACTCTTGAAAAAACAAAAGTCATGCTGGACACCTGTGTGTATGTAATTTTATAAAAGAACAGAAATAAGCTTTTACTTATTTTTCTCTAGCAGGCCACTATCAAAATCAACCGGGCCACTTTTGGCACACGGCCAAGGGGTTGGACGGCCCTGACCTAGAGGAATGGCTAATTTACATGGAGTTTGTATGAAAGAAAAGAGCACTTCATAAATAATCGTTTCAGCGATCATTTTATAATTAGTGTAAACCACTACAGAGAAATGGCAATAAAGGAACATGAATTTAGATCAAACGAACTTCAATGGAATGCAGCAGAGGATGAAAATAAAGCTGTTATTGATACAAAGCATGCAGGGTTTATTGCGCATGTCCGCAACAAGAGGAGGAAAATTAGAAATCTTCACTTGAATAAACACCCCTTTCCTTGCCATTGCTGATTAAAGTAGAAAAATTACCACTTTCGAGTTCATCATGATTGAAACTACCATCCCCTCGTTAAACACCCAGACAGCCTCCACACAGCTGCTATTCATAGGATAACAAGTCGTTTGTTTATATTTCGATCTGTACCTCAACTTTTACTTACCCTCTTTCTTTTTTTAGATGTTTTTTAGTTTCTCTTTTAACTCAGTTTAGGTGGTCATGTCCCGTCATTATAGTGATTTTTGAATTGTCATTTAATTTTGTGTGCTTTTATAAGATTTTAAGCTATATTTTTTGTAAATTACAGCCTTGAAGATGCAATGAGATATTGCAAACGCCGCCAGCTGATAAGCTGTTGTTTTTACATACGTGCTGCCTTTTCCTGGATGCCCCCTTGATAGCTTATATATATATATATATATATATATATATATATATATATATATATATATATATATATATATATATATATATATATATATATATATATATATATATATATATATATACATATATATACATATATATATATATATACATATATATATATATATATATATATATATATATATATATATATATATATATATATATATATATCAATCAGTAAGCTACAAACGTTCTTTAATATCCAATTCGCTCTACCTCGAAATAACATATTTTCATATATGTTGCAACCGAGGGGAATTTTTTATTTGATAATAAGTTCGTCGTCCCGTGGACTTGAACCAGCGAAGGACAAGAACTCAGGACTACAGTGGACGCCTTAAACCACACAGCCAGCAAGTGAGGTATAAGTTGATATCGGCTCCCATCTACAAATCCCCGTCGAACTCAGGTGTTTGTATTTAGAGTCGATATCCACCCACCTCTGCCACGTTGACCATGTAGTGCGTTTGTCGCACGCAGCCATATTATGACTTTTTTTAACATCACCGTGATTCATATACAATCAGTAAGCTACAAACGTCCTTTAATATCCAATTCGCTCTACCTCGGAAATAATATATTTTCATACATGTTACCGAAGGGGAATTTTTTCTTTTTTAGTTGATAATAAGCTCGTCGTCCTGTGGGCTCGATTATGGCTAACTTTAACCTTGAATAAAATAAAAACTACTGAGGCTAGAGGGCTTCAATTTGGTATGTTTGATGATTGGAGGGTGGATGATCAGCATACCAATCTACAGCTCTCTAGCCTCAGTAGTTTTTAAGATCTGAGGGCGGACAGAAAAGTGCGGACGGACAGACAAAACAGGCACAATAGCTTTCTTTTCGGAAAGCTAAAAATCATAAAAAAAAAAAAATCGAAATAATTCAAGTGTCAGAGAGAAACAAATAATGTATGAGAATGCTTAGTTTCCTTTTTAATTTTTGTTTTATTTGCCTTTTTAGCTCCAGCTGTTGGTCCAGTCAGAAGATCACTTCCTTTGTAGTTTGGGTTGAAGAGCTGCCTCTAGAATTAGTTACAAAGGCTGACATCCTCAAAGGGAAGCTGTTATCTCAAGCGGCCTCCTCTGCACCCTTCAGCTCTTGCTATGAAAAAAAAAAAAATATTAATAATTTGGGTTAATTATGCTTTATTTTTTTTATTGTGGGTCCGAAGGTGTAATTAGTAAATGACATTTATTCTCAATGTGTAATGAGGTTAAATGTTCCAATATTACTGTCAGAATTGCAGGTAGTAAATAGAGCATCAAATTTATCTAGAGAACAAAACTCATTTTGTAGTAGTTATTCCTGTATTTGTGTGTGGTTTATGAGGTCTAATTAGAAGATGAAGTTTATTTTGAACATGTAATTAGAATAATGTTGTCATTATATTTTGAACTGAAATAGTAAACAGTGAATAAAGGTATGTATGTAATTTACCAGAAAGCACCCTGTATGAGGTAGTGCAGCATGATCTAAAAACATTCCTTTTTTCCGAATATGAATTTATAACACGATTCATTTTCCAGCTTTTCAGAAATTTTGCCTTAATTTCGATTCTCAAATTTGTGTTTTCACTTGAAAAATTAAGTTTGAAGAAATTATATTTGTGGTAACTTCTCTTATGAAGGAATTATTTATATATATATATACATATATATATATATATATATATATATATATATATATATCATATATTAATGAAAATATTATATAAATAAAAGTATAAAATTAAGTAGGGTAATAATGAGAAAATAAGCCTCATATAACAAAGCAGTTAACTGGGCCTTTTTTAATTGGCTTAGCGCAGGAAGAGAACAAGAGAGCAGAGACTCCATATCTCTCATCATCAAGCCTTAGATTTCTTGCTCACTCTCTCACTATGAATGGTTAGTGTTGTGTCATGTAATCTACGATTTAGCAAAAATTCAATCCATCACCCAAAAAGTATTTGAACTTTTATTTTGCACTGAGATTTATAAATGCTTCCCAACAAAGAAAAGCATATATATATATATATATATATATATATATATATATATATATATATATATATATATATATATATTATATATATATATATATATATATATATATATATATATATATATATATATATATATATATATATATATATATATATATTATATATATATATATATATATATATATATATATATATATATATATATATATATATATAATATTATATATATATATATATATATATATATATATATATATATATATATATATATATATATATATATATATATATATATATATATATATATATATATATATATATATATGTATACTGACCAAAATCAGTATACTCTTAAAAATTCAGAACAGTTTAAAGAACGTATTTTATCCCAGGATTCCGACCTATTTTATGACTAGTTTTGATGTCGAGTCCCGTACCTGTAAGAGAGACCATAAACATTATTCTTGATAAACTATTCCCTGAACCTGAGTCTGTTTATTTTAACTTCAGTTACTCAATTTTAAAGCCCTTTAGAATTGGCCGTGCTAGACACGGCATTTGTTTTAATGGTCAACTTTTAAACAAATTGAGGGCATGGCCATGGGGTCTCCACTTGGCCCTACCTTTGCGAACATTTTCATGTGCTCCTGGAGGAGCGCATTTTGGACGAGTGCCCCTGGCCTTCCGCCCTCTGTTCTACTCGCTATGTGGACGATACTTTTATCTTATTCAAACATGAGTTCGATGTAGACCAGTTCTTGGAGTTTTCTAATAATTACCATAGTAATATTAATTTTACAATGGAAAAAGAACAAAATTCAAAATTAGCCTTTCTAGATATTTTGGTCTCTAAGGAAAATGACTGTTTCTGTACCTCAATTTTTAGAAGGAAAAACATTTACTGGTCTCGGTTCCAACTTCTATAGTTTCTGTTTCAAATTTCAAACTTAACTCTATATATACCTTGCTCTATCGTGCTTTGTCTCTTACCTCTAGCTGGACTCTCTTCCACAACGAAATTACTTTTCTCCTCCAGTACTTCTCTAATAACTGCTTTCCTTCTAAGATCTTCTATAAAATTTTAAATAAACTTCTTAACAAAAAGTTTTCTGAACATCCTTTACGTTTTAACGTCCCTAAGCTATTCTTTTATGCCAGTTTCATGTATCTACTAAACGACAATTTTTCGGAGATTTTACTAAGATCGTACATAAACATTTTGGAGCCATAAATCTAAAGCTTATACCTAAAACTTAAGACCATTGGCTCGCTCTTCAAGTTTAAGGATCGGCTCTGCCCTTTGATGACGTCAGGCGTCGTTTATGAATACACTTGTCCCAGATGTAATCTGGGAAAATATATTGGATCTACCCGGCGTCTTCTCAGGTCAGGGCCGATTCTCATTGGGGCGTTAGTTATAGAACTGGTTGTAAGCTATCTAACCTGAAACTTCTATATAAGGAACCACATTATCAAAAGTAAAAGCACCATCAAATACGAAGATTTTAAAATTATTGGCCAAACAAAGGAACTCAACGAACTGCTAATTTTGGAAACGTTAAATATCAAATTACGAGTTCCGACTCTAAACAACCATTCCTCTGCTGTCCCGTTGTTTTTAGCCTAAATTTTCCGTCAGTCTTTGTACCGCTTGACGTTGTTTACTTTTAGTGTGTTTTTATCTTTGATGCTGAAAGGTTGGTTGTGTGTAGCTGTCTTCAGCTGTAGTTTTATGAGTGTATAATTTTTGCTTTTTATTGTATGTGTTGGCGTTCTTTTTATTTATATATAATTTTGCCGAGATATTTAAATGTTCGTTTCGTTTTTATATATATATATATTTTTTAACCTCTAGTTTCAGTTTTAATCAAGTGTGCATGTAATTTAAGTCTGTAAGTTGTAATTTTACCATTAAAATTTTTTGGCTTTTTCAACTATTGGATCTTATAATCAGCTTTATTTTATGTTAACATATTATATTTTATTTTGTAGAAAATCCTGAAGATGTGGCGATGTTGTCACGAAACGTAGGATTAAAACAAAATGCGTATCGCATCGTATTCCTGCCCTTTATCTGCTTCATCGTATGAATAAGCGCCTTGTATGTCTGATCTGTGTTATATTACTGATAATATTAGGGTATATATATACACTAAAACTTTTTATTGTAGTTTCATATTTTCCCTCTGTCAGGCAATCACTGACGTGTAATGTTTATTACTCAAAATTATATTGATTCATTTAAGGACGCAAAACTGTCTGTTTACCATCTATCGGGGAATTCTCCTTATCATCTTTATTGCATGATTTCTTCCCTATTCGAGAATCTTTGGACGGTTCATCATGTCACCAAACGGTTCACCAGTTAGAAAGAACAAAGCGTGTGCTAATAAAAACAACATAAAATCGTGAAGGATTCGTATAGCATGAATCGTGACAATAACTGTATGATGCGGCAAGACTTTTTCTCGTGTTTTCGAGTGATGCGTCAACGCTAATTTAACTCTTCTTTTGACATAGTTACTTTAATATGTACATTAGACAACTGTGTAACAGGGAGCAGGGAATCCCGCTCCACAGATTACAGATAGCGAGACAAATGTTTGTCTAAATATGGATTTCATTCACCCCTGCTCAAGGAGACGACGGGACGCCCACATCGACGCCCTTAGGACCGACACGGAAAAGCTGCGCGCCATGGGAAAACCGCGCCTGAATATGACATCCCCAGCTAATGACGTAATCCAAAGAATGGGTACCATGGCCACGCCCATCGTGCCCCAGTATTACACCCTTGTAAAGAGCCACGAAGACATCATAGGGCGGCGACTTATGAGCAGTAGGTGAGGGCGCCATGGCGGTCGGACCACTTGCATAGGAATGAGACGCGCCAGGCAACAGGGAGTTACTATTATCAAGACGTTACCACACACCTTTCTTTTATAATTAATTAATGATGGAATGTCCTCCGCAAATTGTAATTGGTGGCGTATTTCACTTTCAGTGTTGGATATCGCCACTGGACTGAAAAAGAGTGTCGACTTCGTGACTCCAATACTGAATTGAAAACCCCAATATCTCTCCTTATTTCTGAAAAAGTTAAACGAAGATACAAGAATATACAAACATATAAACTATAAATAAAATATAGAACTGCTATGTGTACCGGATTTTAATAAAAATTGGTCAGGTATATATACCTTCCGCACCGCTAGCTTTCATATATGGATGGAATGCTGCTATTTTAAAAGGAGTCCACATATTATGGTATTGAAGTTATAATCTTCTGACTGAAGTTTCCCAATCCGTATTAAATCCCATTATGATATTGATTCTCACAAAAACAATATACTACATTTGCATTCCTGTAGTTATGTCAGTATGCAGAAATGTAAGAAACATGGAAAACATTACGGCGTCTCTGAATGGAATTACCAATTTACATGGAGAAAAGCAAAACATAAATCTGAGAGTGTGATGCAGATGCGCCGAATTAAATTTTAATCGTTGGTGCAACAAGAGCCCATTAATACAAAACGTTCCGCCGACAAGAAGTATTTGGATACAGCCATGTTTCAAATTCAGTTTCCCTAAATGAGGCTCAAAGACATAAAAGCTCAGAATTCGTTTGTAAGAGTCATTGGATCCGCCCTCATAAAGTCCTCATAAAGAATGACAGAGTTATAAACAGCCTAAACAATGAAGGCTAAATGCTTTGTTTTCCACAGAACACGTCACCAGAATTCATTTTAAACTGAGTGGAAACTTATTAGCAATTGTTGGTCTTTTATTTATTACTGGACCTTGCAGGATAATGACTTTTCTTGTTGTCATTATTATGACTGTGTGTTATTATTATTATTATTATTGTGTGTATTATTATTATTATTATTATTACTGTGAAAATAATCAAAACTCTCACGTGTGTAAACGAAAATAGAATTTCTATCACAAAATCGATTTCCAAGACCCTCAAATCATTATTATTATTATTATTATTATTATTATTATTATTATAGTACATCGAATGTATGACTTTCACAATCTTTGACCTCAGTTGCAATTCGAGCAATATTTTTGTTATTACGAAGAAAACAGGCCCTGGGATTTCCTGGTCCATCACATGCTTTTTCCTTTTTTTTTTTTTAACCAATGCATGCCAGCCTGCGATAGATGGTGCAATATTTGGAGAATGGAAACGTTCAGATTTCAAAATGTTGAACTGTTTCGTTTGACTCTGTGTCTTATTTATGACTGTCGATGATAAAATGTATATACGTGTTTTTCCTAAGTTCGACAGCAAATGTTCAATGGCATATGTTTAGAAATGAATACGTCGGTTGAAGTAAATGTTCTAGATTTATTTTTATCAAACATTACAGATATCATCTGGAATATTATAATGCAAACTCCTCTTGTGTTTTATAGTTTCTGTTTTAATGAGATCTTTCAAGTCATAAAAGCACTCAGATTATACAATTAGATATTCACATGCAATTTAACACATACAGTACATTATATATATATATATATATATATACATATATATATATATATATATATATATATATATATATATATATATATATATATATATCTCTCTATATATATATTATATATATATATATATATATATATATATATATATATATATATATATATATATAATGACTACTATCCCAAAAAGACTTCGAAATGTTCCAGCTTAAGTATATTCCAAAGAAGTTTTGTCCAGACACAATAATGAAACCACGGAGATTAGATACAAAACTTTGCTCTAATTCTGTTTTTCTGTTTCCAGAAAGCATCTTAGCCTGTCTTCCATTGTACGAGGTTATGATGCTCATTAATTCCTTAATGAGAGCGTAATCATTTGCAGTCATAAGTGTAAACATTTGCCGGAAGATTGATTTTGAAATATAAAGATTCCTTTCCTGATTCAGGAATCTCACTCCAGAAAACAGAGTGCGATAAAATTTAATGAGAAATGTTCCTACATTTCAAAACTTGAGTGCTACAGAAGAAAGAAAGAAACAAAGAGACCAAATATAAAAAATACAGTAATTAGTGATTGTTAAACATTTTTAAACGTTTCTTCATAAAGAAATTTTGCTGTTGAAGTTCTTTGAAAAAACTGTTTGATAGTTTAATAAGATCTCAGTCTCCGCAAAAAATTAAACAAACAACAAGATGTTGCAAATTATCTTTATTATGAAGAAAAGTTATCAAATAAAATAAATCACCTTCCTCACCCACGCTGACACCTGAGTAAATAAACTGCTATCAGAGATAAACTTACGGTCATTTTGATATCGAAAATAAACTTTATTTGGGTCACTAGAGCTAATTAGAAATGTAATGACTTACAACTCTATCTTATCAAAGCAAGTTTCGTCAATCTCGTTTTCGAGCTTCCTTTATTATACTGAATAAAAATCTAATGACTTACAAATGATCTACGTAGAAACATTGAGTTTTCGTCAGTTTCATTTTTGAAAAATCTTTTTTATGTCACTAGCCAAATGAAAAATTAAGGATTTACGGATAATTTACATCACACCTTTGAGTTTTTCTCGGTTTCATTATCGAAACGCAACATTATTGAGTAATCAGATAAATAAAATGCAAAGGGCTTACATGTGACCTGCATAAAAACATTAGTATTCGTCAAATTCGGTTCACATTTAGGAAATACATTAATCTGAAACCTTCCCACCCACATCAGGGCAAGACGTGTAAACAGGCATGTTGCGTATTAACACAACGAAGGGAATAAGCCGGAAACGCTGGACTTACAAACGCTGATGGACTTAAACTTTCACAAATGTAAATCATCAAAACGTCTCTCCATGAAGATGCAAATGTGTGTTTCAAGTTTCACAGAAAAATATATTAGAATAAATTATCACCCATTTATTATACAGGTATTTCTTCTCTTTCCCATGAACTGATTCACGCCGGGGGATTCGTCACCTAAATTGTGGGACATCTCTCTCTCTCTCTCTCTCTCTCTCTCTCTCTCTCTCTCTCTCTCTCCTGATTGCGAGCACCGACGGAAAACTATTGGCGAAAACACTTCATAACACAAGATACATAATTCCCATAATTTTTGGCTAATTAACTCATAATGAGAGGATTTGTCAAAATAAAAAGTACATCTCTTGTTTCCTTGAATGTTATGAATGTAATTAACGCATTCATATCATTAAAATTATATCTTAACAATTATTCTCGATAATGAGGTGACTTTTAGTGGGTTTGAATAAATCTGCCAATTTCGAACTTTTTTTTTTTCTAAAACGGAAACAATTCACGGAATAAGGGAACTAAACTGGGAAGAAGAAATGTTAGTGTATAGTGGAAATTAGTTTTGGGTAAGGTAGGTGGCATAAGTTTATACTAAACACTGAAATGAATAATGGAAGAAAAGGAGTGTCTGTGGAGCTCAATGCTGAAATATTCAAAGATCTCATTAAACCGTTAGGAAAGTAATGTGTGAATGCTGAATAAAATGAAAGTAAAAAATCATAAAACCACACACACACACATACACACAAACACACACACGTGTGTATGAATATATATATATATATATATATATATATATATATATATATATATATATGTGTGTGTGTGTGTGTGCTATTGTGTGTGTGTATGTATATATGTATAAAGTGCGTGTGTGTGTGCGTATGTATGTATGTATGTTTTCTCTCTCTCTCTCTCTCTCTCTCTCTCTCTCTCTCTCTCTCTCTCTCTCTCTCTCTCTACTCTTCATTGTTTTAGTATTTTAATTCTCTATTAAATTATCACTCCCTTTAATAGTGCATCAGTATGAAAAAACTTTAATGATTATGTTAATCCAGAAATCATTTGGATGAAATTTTGATAATCGCTGATGCTCGTTATCAGTGCCCTGTTACCAATTCTTAGGAACTTATGATCCCGAGGGCTAGTACTAAACACGACGAAACAGTGATTCATCTACACTGTTTCGCCGTGTTTAGTACTACCTCGGGGATCAACTGTGTTCGCCGTGTTTAGTACTAGCCCCTCGGGGATCAAATGTCCCTAAGTGCATTTGATCCACGAGCGTAA